>NC_054741.1:66251753-66466753 GCF_018143015.1 Lytechinus variegatus
TTGTTTAAAAAATAATAATATAAGTACAAAGTCTTTATTCCAGACCCGGTTGTTTAAAAAATAATAATGTTAAGTCCAACGTCTTTATTCCAGATCGATTGTTTAAAAGATAATAATATAAGTCCAAAGTCTTTTCTCCAGACCCGGTTGTTTCAAAAATTATAATATAAATCCAAAGTCTTTTTCCAGACCCTGTTGTTTCAAAAATTATAATATAAATCCAAAGTCTTTATTCCAGACCCGGTTGTTTCAAAAATAATAATATAAGTCCAAAGTCTTTATTCCAGATCGATTGTTTAAAAGATAATAATATAAGTCCAAAGTCTTTTCTCCAGACCCGGTTGTTTCAAAAATTATAATATAAATCCAAAGTCTTTTTCCAGACCCGGTTGTTTCAAAAATTATAATATAAATCCAAAGTCTTTACTCCAGACCCGGTTGTTTCAAAAATAATAATATGAGCCCAAGGTCTTTATTCCAGACCCGGTTGTTTACAATATTATAATATAAGTACAAAGTTTTTATTCCAGACCCGGTTGTTTAAAAAATAATCATATGAGCCTAAAGTCTTTATTCCAGACCCGATTGTTTAAAAAATAATAATATAAGTACAAAGTCTTTATTCCAGACCCGATTGTTTCAAAAATAATAATATAAGTACAAAGTCTTTATTCCAGACCCGGTTGTTTCAAAAATAATAATATGAGCCCAAGGTCTTTTCTCCAGACCCGGTTGTTTCAAAAATTATAATATAAATCCAAAGTCTTTTTCCAGACCCGGTTGTTTAAAAAATCATAATATAAGTACAAAGTCTTTATTCCAGACCCGGTTGTTTAAAAAATAATCATATGAGCTTAAAGTCTTTATTCTAGACCCGATTGTTTCAAAAATGATAATATAAGTCCAAAGTCTTTTCACCAGACCTGGTTGTTTCAAAAATTATAATATAAATCCAAAGTCTTTATTCCAGACCCGGTTGTTCAAAAGATAATAATATAAGACCAAAGTCTTTATTCCAGACCCGATTTTTTCAAATATTATGATATAAGTCCAAACTAAGATACGATAATGATGTTTCGGTGGAATAAAAATGAGAATCGAGCCTAGTCTTCTCTCCAGACCCAGTTATTTCAAAAATTATAATATAAGTCCAAACTAAGATACCATAATGATATTCCAGTGGAAAAAAAAATCGAGCTTAGCCTTTGCTCCAAACCCTGTTATTCAAAAATTGTAAATAACAATACAACAACAAAAACCGTATAAGACCCCATAATCTTATTAATGCTGGATAACGTGTGTGTGTGTGTGTGTGTGTGGACATATAGCGTAGTCTTTCAGCCAGACCCAGTCATTTGTTTTTCAAAATAAGGCTAAGAGTAAAAATATAAATAAATCCTAATCTAATACCAAGCAATTCTTGAACCTAAGAACATGTTTTTAAAAAGAGGTTTAGAATGTTGTCTTTATTCCAGACCTAATTATTACAAAAATTACGAGAAAAAAATCTAACATAAGACGATATCATATTCTCTTGGAATAACATGAGTTGTAAAACGTACTCTTTCCTCCAGACCAGGTTATCTAAGGAATGAATTAAAAAAGAAAATCAAATCTAAAACCAGTTTTCAAAAGTTACATCCAGTAAAAAATATGTCTGTACCCCAAATCCAGATTCTTTTGTATAATAATACTAAGACCCCTACAAAACATTGTAATTATGCATTTGCAAAGAAAACGTCCATTTTCCAGACTTGGTTATTATTTAAAAATAAAATTGTCTAAAACAAATACCCAATAATCTAACTACTGTGGAATAACATGGAGATCGATTGTAGACTTTCCTCCAGACACAATTATATTAAGAATAAAAAAACAATAAAACCCAACCCCCAACAACGAATCTAAGAACCAACAATCCTCCAAATTAAGACCAAGTACAAAAGCGTGTGTGTGTGTGTGTATTTGAGTTTTGTCAGACGTGTATCAATCAGATATGATTATTTACGTCTGGGACTGACCTTTAACGTCACCATCCGAAAGACGTGACCAGGGCTCGAACCTCGAACCTCTGCATCAATTTGTAACTTCCCCACAGCTTGGATTACAGGCGCACGCCACAACGCCCAGTTGTTTAGAGCGTTGTCTCTATTCCAGACCCAGTCATTTAGAAATTAATTCAAACAATATTAAAAACATAAGACTTTGTTATATTCTTATTCCTGTTGAATAACATTATTATTATGCTTAGACCTTCGTCTAGACCCAGCTATTTATAAGATAACACAAGTATTTAAAAAAATCAAAGCTAAGACCAATCTTTAAAATTAAACCCAGTTAAAATGCTTGGGTTTAGAGAGTTGTCTTTACCCCACATCCAGTTCTCTTAAAATACAAATTAAGCAAAAGATTAATCTAAAAACTTAGACACTAGCATCTCCCAAACTATAAAACCCTGTGATAAGGCATACCGTAAGTTGGTATACAACTTGTTTTTGTTTGATGGAAGTGAAATAAATACAATTGAATTGAATTGAATACCACAAAAACGTCAAATTAATAAAAGGCGTAAATATTAAGATCTGAATGGTACGTGCCTTAAAAACCCAAAATAACAACAACAACAACGTTATTCTACATCAATGATATTGTGGCGTCTTGGTTAATATTGTTTGTCTGTTTTTATCGTTTCTAATAATTTCCTATTTTGAAATAACTGCATGGGTCTAGAGCAAAGACTACACCATATTTAAAGACTGGGCGTTGTGGCGTGCGCCTGTAATCCAAGCTGTGGGGAAGTTACAAATTGATGCAGAGGGTCGAGGTTCGAGCCCTGGTCACGTCTTTCGGATGGTGACGTTAAAGGTCGGTCCCAGACGTAAATAATCATATCTGATTGATACACGTCTGACAAAACTCAAATACACACACACACAACACTGGGCGTTGTGGCGTGCGCCTGTAATCCAAGGTATGTGGGGAAGTTACAAATTGATGCAGAGGTTCGAGGTTCGAGCCCTGGTCACGTCTTTCGGATGGTGACGTTAAAGGTCGGTCCCAGACGTAAATAATCATATCTGATTTAGACACGTCTGACAAAACTCAAACACACACCCACACACGTTTGCCCCCTGGAAAGATTAAACCTCAAGATGTTGATGGATCTGAATCCACCGACGGGACAGCCTAACTCCGTAACTCTGGTACGGGTGTGGGAGGGGCCTCTTCTTTCTTTGCCTGTCTCTCTTTCAGTCATTTCAAATCATTTTTTTTCATATCTTATCACTTCTTGATCACATAAATCCTCTCTCTCTCTCTCTTTACTTAACGGGTCAATATAACCCAAGAAAATATATCTTAGGCCACTGAGATTATTGGAATTGTAACTAATAAAAAGAAATGCTGAATATATTACAAATGGTGTTTGGTACACTGAAAATTTAAAATACCGAAGAATTTGTTACAACTTTATCCCCTCATGCTAGAATGATTTTCTTTTATATAATATCTCATAGATCGTCGATCAACAACTTTATCGTTTACGGGAAGTAATCCCCATGTTGTGTGCTGATGTCTTATTCCTCAGTTTTTTGTTTTATATGTATTTAAAGGTTTTGTTTTTTTTTTATAAAAAAGGAATGAATGTACAAGAAATAATAATAATAAACAAGTGGAATGCCTCTGACCGTCTCACCTGCATCACGCGATTCAAAATAGCAGCAGTGCTGACTTTGAAAACTACTATAACTCGCACAAGATGTTAAGTGATACTTGGTTACTCTTATTTCCACGTTTTTTTTAACTAGACCAATACACTTACAGAGATAGGATGGTAATTCAACAAATACCTCCAATGTGGCCAAAATTCATTGATCTCACATGACCTTTGACCTTGATCATGTGACCTGAAACTTGCACAGGATATTCAGTGATACTTTATTATTCTTATGTCCAAGTTTCAAAAGTCAGATCAATAAACTTGCAAAGTTATGATGGTAATTCAACAGATACCCCCATTATGGCCAAAGTTCATTGACCTTTGACCTTGGTCATGTGACCTAAAATGCACACAGGATGTTCAGTGACACTTGATTACTCTTATGTCTAAGTTTTATGAACTAGACCAACATTCTTTCAAAGTTTTGATGGTAATTCAACAAAAAAAAAATTCGGCCAAAGTTCATTGATCCTAAATGACCTTTGACCTTGACCATGTGACCTGAAACTTGCCCAGGATGTTCAGTGATACGTAATTACTATTATGTCCAAGTTTCATGAATCAGATCCAAAACCTTTTTAAGTTTTGATTGTAATTCATCAGATACCCCCAAATCGGCCAAAGTTCATTGACCCTAAATGACCTTTGACCTTGGTCATGTGACGTAAAACTCATGCAGGATGTTTGGTGATACTTGATTAACCTTATGTCTAAGTTTAATGAACTAGGTCTATATATTTTCTAAGTTATGATATTTCAAAATCTTAACCTCAGGTTAAGATTTTGATGTTGATTCCCCAACATGGTCTAAGTTCATTGACCCTAAATGACCTTTGACCTTGGTCATGTGACATGAAACTCTAATAGGATGTTAAGTAATACTTGATTAACCTTATGGCCAAGTTTCATGAACTAGGTTCTTATACTTTCTAAGTTATGATGTCATTTCAAAAACTTAACCTTAGGTTAAGATTTGATGTTGACGCCGCCGTCGGAAAAGCAGCGCCTATAGTCTCACTCTGCTATGCAGGTGAGACAAAAAGAAGTAATAAAAATAATACTAAATAAAATTGTTACCCTACTTCTCATACAGTGGGTGGCAAAAATAGTCAATCATGACTTATTGCCAAATAAAAACATGGAATGGAATGGTTATCCCCTCTTGTTAGAATGTTTTTCTTTTATGTAATATATCATAGATCGTCAATCAACAACTTTATCGTTTTCGGGAAGTAATCCCCCTATTGTTTACTGATATCTTATTTCTCAGTTTTTTTTTTTCATATGCATTTTAATGTTTTTGTTATTTAGGTTTTTTCATAGAAAAAAAGGAAGGAATATACAAGAAATTATTTTTTTTTAAGGACAAGTCCACCCCAACAAAAACTTGATATGAATAAAAAGAGAAAAATTCAACAAGCATAACACTGAAAATTTCATCAAAATCGGATGTAAAATAAGAAAGTTATGGCATTTTAATGTTTCGCTTCATTTCACAAAACAGTTATATGCACATCCCGGTCGGTATGCAAATGAGGAACTGATGGCATCACTCACTCACTATTTCTTTTGTATTTTCTTAAATGAAATATGAAATATTTTTATTTTCTCGTCATTGTCATGTGAAATGAAGTTTCATTCCTCCCTGCAACACGTGGAAATTCATTATTTTAACATTTTGTGCTTTAGGCAAGGAGGTCCTAATCGTCAAATTCGTAAAAATTGAAATAATGTATAATTCAAACAATGAAAACCAAAAGAAATAGTGAGTGAGTGACATCATCGACTCTCTCATTTGGATGTAGCTGGCTCGTTCATATAACTATTTTGTTAAAAATAACAAAACTTTGAAATGTCATAACTTTCTTATTTTACATCCGATTTTGATGAAATTTTCAGCATTGTGCTTTTCTGATTTTTCTCTATTGATTCAAATCAACATTTTTCTGAAAAGGACTTGACCTTTAATGGTTGCAGGGTCTTTGTTTTGTTGTTGTTGTTGTGTTTTTAATGACTTTTATAACTGGGTCTGACAGAAAGACTACGCTACATTTCCATGTTATTCAACATAGATAGGATCGTGGGTCTTTGTTTTTTTCTAATTATTACAATTTTTGAAATAAATGGGTCTGGAAAAAAGACTGGACTTATACTATAATTTTTCAATTAACCGGGTCTGGAAAAAAAGATTTCGCATTTTTGTGCTATATAAACACATTACTATAAAGTTTCAGCTTTTAGTTAACGGGTCTGGAGCAAAGACTATGCTTGATTTTCAATTTACCATTAGCACTGGAATGTCATTAATGTATCTCATTTGGGACTAAAATTATAATTTTTGAAATAACCGGGTCTGGAAAAAAGACTTTGGATTTATATCATGATTTTTTTAAACACCCGGGTCTGGAAAAAAAGATTTTGGATTCATATCATGATTTTTGAAACACCAGGGTCTGGGAAAAGACTTTGGACTTGCATTATTACTGTTTAAACAACCGGGTCTGGAATAAAGACTTTGGACTTATATTATCATTTTTTGAAACAATTGGGTCTGGAATAAAGACTTTTGGCTCATATGATTATTTTTTAAACAACCGGGTCTGGAATAAAGACTTTGGACTTATATTATTATTTTTTAAACAACCGGGTCTGGAATAAAGACTTTTGATTTATATTATAATTTTTGAAACAACAGGGTCTGGAAAAAGACTTTGGATTTATATTATAATTTTTGAAACAACCGGGTCGGGAGAAAAGACTTTGCACTTATATTATCATTTTTGAAACAATCGGGTCTGGAATAAAGACTTTTGGATCATATGATTATTTTTTAAACAACCGGGTCTGGAATAAAGACTTTGGACTTATATTATTATTTTTTAAACAACCGGGTCTGGAATAAAGACTTTTGATTTATATTATAATTTTTGAAACAACAGGGTCTGGAAAAAGACTTTGGATTTATATTATAATTTTTGAAACAACCGGGTCTGGAATAAAGACTTTGGGCTCATATTATTATTTTTGAAACAACCGGGTCTGGAATAAAGACTTTGGGCTCATATTATTATTTTCGAAACAACCGGGTCTGGAATAAAGACTTTGGATTTATATTATAATTTTTGAAACAACAGGGTCTGGAATAAAGACTTTGGGCTCATATTATTATTTTTGAAACAACCGGGTCTGGAATAAAGACTTTGGGCTCATATTATTATTTTTGAAACAACCGGGTCTGGAATAAAGACTTTGGATTTATATTATAATTTTTGAAAAAACCGGGTCTGGAATAAAGACTTTGGGCTCATATTATTATTTTTGAAACAACCGGGTCTGGAATAAAGACTTTGGATTTATATTATAATTTGTTAATTAACCGGGTCAGGAAATGAGACTTTGCACTTTTGTGCTTAATGAACGCATTACTATACAATTTAAGCTTAGAACGGATTTGCCAAAAAAATCCCTTCAAATTTATTACATTTGTGGGTAAAGTCATTATTACATTTGTGGGCGATCAAAAATTATTACATTTGTGGGTAAAGTGCATTATTACATTTGTGGGTGAAATTATTACATTTGTGGGTAAAGTGTTATTACATTTGTGGGCGTTATTACATTTGTGGGTAAAGTGTTATTACATTTGTGGGCGTTATTACATTTGTGGGCGATTATTACATTTGTGGGTGTAACAGGGGGGGGGGGGATTATTGCCCCTTCTCAACATTTTGCACAACAAATTGGTAACATGAAAAGCTAAAGTTGTAAAATTTCCTGACTTAATTCTTTAAGACTTGTGCAACATTTGAGGCCAAATTTGTAATGCCCATTTATTCCTGTTTCCAAACTTATGAAACATTTTGTAAGTTCATGTCAGACCCAAAATTTCTAAAAAAACATGATTCCATGTCCATGTCCAAATCCGATGCAGATTACTGTTTCGGGCCAAAATACATAGACGTATTATTTACTTTTACTGAATGAAATAAATTTGTTTCATGTTGTGACCGAAAACTCAGGCAGGATCTTCAGTGATACTCCATTACCCTTAAAGTTTCATGAACTAGGTCCATATAATTTTTAAATTATGATGACATTTCAAAAACTTAACCTTATTTAAAATTTCAATGTTGACAACGCCGCCGTTGGAAAAGCATCGCCTATAGTCTTGCTTTGCTATGCAGGCGAGACGAAAACTTTAATAGCAAGTTCTGGGCATTACCATTTCACACATGAATTAGCACAAATACTTCATTATAGTAGCCATCCGAAGTAAATTCACAATAAATGATTTTTGGATGTCACTTTGGATGTCAATATGTCACTAAAATGCTTTATAGATGTTATGGAAAAGTGAGAAATGCAATTATAAGAGACCCTTCTCAGCCCCTTGAACACAGAAGAATCGTTAATTGGACTTTTTTTCAAAATTAGATGGCTTTTCTTTAACTCTGACCCTTTTAACATAGAACCTAGGGTTAAAAGGGTCAGAGTTTAAGAAAAAAATTAGGATCCTTTATATTTAAATATTCAATTGAGTATTCAAATAGAAATGATCCTAATATTTCTTTTACTCCATCCATACATATCATCACTTTTCTCGAACTAGCTGTCAGATAAAACTGCTGTCAAATGCTTTCATGAAATGCTCTCCAAGTTGTCAGATCTTTTTTCATTTTATTTATGCTTAAAGGCTTTTCAGTCTATTTCAGACTATTTAAGCCTATCTAATAACCTTCCTTGATTTTGATTGGCTGAAAAGCACTGTTACACTTTGGTTACTGTTAAATAAAACAAAATATGTCTGATAAAACACCGAACAAGTCCTTTCATGAGATGCTCCCCAGGTTACAGCTACATGTAGGTCAATTTGCAGCATGATTTGGATGATTAATGACGATACCACCCAGTCAATTGAAAAATCATGGATGTGCCCCTCAACACTCACACTTTTAAACATTTTTTTAACAATCACAATATAAGAGAGGCTAACTAACCTTTTTATTTTGCCAAGAAAGGAGTCTGGTCACTATCCCATCAGCCAGCATCTGACCAGTTAAATCATCAATGACATTGCTCAGTAACCATGGAAACTGAGTTTCTTTGACAATGTCCTCTAGATCATCAACACCAAAGTCTGAAAATAAACAAAAATGACCAATTATAGACGAAAAGTGAGTTGTACCTATAAATTAAGAGTTAAATAAGCAGGAG
This sequence comes from Lytechinus variegatus, assembly GCF_018143015.1. Classification (NCBI taxonomy): domain Eukaryota; kingdom Metazoa; phylum Echinodermata; class Echinoidea; order Temnopleuroida; family Toxopneustidae; genus Lytechinus; species Lytechinus variegatus. The sequence goes on from NC_054741.1 coordinate 66,260,686, forward strand.
AGGCATGATATTCCCCTCAAGAATTTAGGAGACTAGATCACGGCTTGATAGCAAAACAATTAAGAACCATATTAAATATTATGAAACATATATTGTGATTTCTCACTATTTGATGATTAAAAGTTTTGAAACAGAATCTTCTTGATGGTATTTTACATCAACTCACCAAAATCATGATTGCCGTAGACAGCTGTATTAACTCTCAAGGCATTGAGTATTGGTACCATGTGCTCTCCTTTGGTAAAAGTACTCACTATGAAATAAAAAAAATGTACAATGTAAAAGAAAAATGTACAAAATCATCAAAAGAATACTTTCATTTTACAATCAGGATATTCAAGATATTCTAGCAATTTAATAAATTCATTTTATTTCATGGCTTAATAATTTCAAATATTTTACATTTACATGTAGCAATCAAAAATACATTTGTTTCCAGATATTGAACAAACTATTAAACTGCTCTAGCCATGCAGGAGAAAATTTCATCTTCTACATTTCTTTCTGAATAGTTCCTTTCATAAACGATCTAATTTCTAGCAAAATGGTGGGCAGTGAATCATAAGCTTTGTCACTTTTGAACTGGAAGATATTTCAATTACTTGAACTTAAATATAATCTTTGAAGACTGAATTTCTTGTTGTTAAACATTTTTAAACCAGGATTTTTTAAATAGTCCCATTCTCTTGAAAACATGAAAATTTGGCACAAGAACATGTGATATCCCCATATATGAGTACAGTCATGTCAAGAGTTCACTAATTTTATAAAAACTTTAATTAAATTCTTATCAAATCTGAAAAACTGTAATTGATTCATATCAGTTCGGTGTAAAAATTAGAAAGGTAAAAATGGCAGAAGTAATAGTGCCAGAGGTAAAAATGGCAGAAGTAATATGGCAGGGGTAAAACTGGCAGAGGTAAAAAGGGCAGGGTAAAAATGGCAGAAGTACATGCAATGGCAGGGGTAAAAATGGCAGCCTGGGTAAAAAATTCCATGTTTGCGTAGCCATCATCACCTCTACCCTTTTTACTTGGCAATTTCATATCAACTCTGATACTTTGAAGAATGCCTACATATTCACTTCAAGTTTTTTTCATAAAGTTAATATTGAAAATTCGTCATGCAAAAGAGAAGAAACAACATGAAAATTTCCTTTCAATTTTCTCAAATTGATGTTTCCTGCCAAACATGCCATTTTTTTAAAATTGCTATTATACTGACATTCAAAGCCTTTTGATTGATTGGCTCTAATTGCCTTAAAACTCAAACAACAAAATTTAGAAAAAAATAGTGCACACTTACAATGTATACCAACACTACATGTAGCCAGTAATTAGATTAATCAGACAAATCAGAATGTACTCTATTGGGTCAATGCATTTAATTCTAATATGCAAATTTCATTTACCAGGAGATCAGCACTTCATTCAATAATTAAAGTTTCATTAAGATTACTATAGTGACTGTATTGATACCTAATTACAAAGTAAATTGTTTTGATTGAGTGTTAAGTGGCAGGGTAAATGGAAGATGAGAGTCGTGAGTCGTGGAGGGTGACGGACATTGAGGCTGTGTTTACGCAAGTTAGTACATGTATGCACAATGTAATGATAGCAGGTTGATTATGTAGTGTGGTTTGACTACCACAGTTCTACGATTGTACAGACTTTTTTATATTCTTTTCTTAATTGTGCGTTCATTCTCTGTATTTACATATCTTTATTTTTTGTTTGTATTTATTTCTATCTTGTTTACATTGTATGTAATGTCTAATGATACTTGTATTTTGTGTAAACGGCATATTTTTAATACTATAGATCACCAATGTCTTGATGAATAGAATCCGAGACTCGATTTAGTGAGAGAATTGCAAGATAATTTCATTGATGATACTAGTTGATACACATTATTACTTACCTGATGACTATAATGAGAAAATCTGTAGGATGTTTAAGGGTACAGAACAAAATCTGTCTTTAATTCATTTTAATTGCAGGAGTCTAAGGAAAATATTGGTAACATTGAAACTGTACTTTCTTCTTTTAGCTATCCTTCATCTATTATTGCTCTTTCTGAGACTTGGTTGGGTTGTACAGAATCATTTAATTTAGATGGATATGCTATTGTTGGAAACAGTAGGACTGATAACGTGGTGGATGAGTTGCATTCTTGATTAAGGATGGTATTAAATTCAGACGACAAATGGAACTACATGTAGATAACTTGAACAATTACAGAATATATAGAAATTTTATTTATTGTAATATATTGTAAACATAGAACCATATTTCTTGCCATTGTATATAGACTGCCAGGTCAGTCTACTCTGGAATTTCTTAATTACTTTGAATCATCTCTGTTCTAGAATAAATGAACAAAAACAATGTACATGTATAGTTACTGGGGATTTCAATATTGGCTTGATCAACTGCTCTATTTCTCCTGATGTCAACATAATTTACAGATATATTGGCATCCTTCTCTTTTGTACATCTGATACTTAAACCAACAAGAATAACCAGTTTCTCAGCTACATTACAAATAGACCTGAAAATATTTTGAGCTGTGGAATAATTGTTACAGATGTAAGTGATCATTTGACACTATATGAATATTTTAATTTTGAAATTTTGTTTATCAGTGACAATACTTCAAACAAGAAAAGACAAATAAATGATGTGAATCTTCCTACATTTTGTAATAAGCTGGGAGAAATTGACTGGGAGAGAAACCTAGTTGATGATAATGTAACTGTTTGCTTCGATATATTTATGAAATTGTTTACTGATACCTACAATGAATCTTTTCCTTACATGGAAAATCAGGTCAAATGTAAAAAGAATGATAAACCATGGTTTGATAATGAATTAAGAAAATTGTACAATGTACGAAGGTCCTGAAAAATTATATGCTTTATAGTTTACCACTGTGTTTTATTTTTAACCTTTCATTGAACACTGGTTGTTTTCCTAGTAGTCTTAAGATAGCAAAAATTCTTCCTATTTACAAAAAGGTAGTGAACAGTTGCTTTCTAACTATAGACCAATATCTATTTTATTAACATTCTCAAAGATATTTGAACGTTTGATATACAATCGCTTCATGCTCTTTTCATGTAAAAATAACATTCTGTATTCAAAACAGTTTGGTTTTAGACAGGGCTACTCCTCTTACATGGCATTACTTGAATTCACTTCCACATTTGCAAAGGCCTTTGAAAACAAACAATTCACAGTTGGTATATTTCTAGATTTCAAAGGCCTTTGATTATATTAGTCATTCAATCATATTAAACAAATTACAACATTATGGTGTAAGAGGAGTAGCCCTTGACTGGTTTAAGAGTTACCTTCAGGACAGAAAACAATGTTTCTTTATAACAATGTCTCTTCTGAGATGAAACATGTCAACATCGGAGTGCCCCAAGGTTCTGTGTTCGGCCCGTTACTTTTTTGAAATTTTAATGATTTACAGCATGCTAGTAAAATCTTACACTCTATATTTTTTGGAGATGATACAAACTTGTTTTTGTCTGGGGATGATATAGATGATTTAACTTCAACAATTAATTAAGAACTGAAAAAATAAATGAGTGGTTTCTTGCCAATAAATTAAAATTGAATATTGACAAGATATGTTGTATGATATTTCAACCTAAAAATAAGAACATTTCATCTGATAACTGACATTTTTATTCAAAATATCAAAATTCCTGTGGTTGATTCTACAAGATTATTGGGTGTAGTCATAGACAACAAACTGACTTTGATAGATCACATAAATTATTTATCTTGTAAAGTATCTAATTCCATTGGTGCAATAAACAGATTAAAAAATTCTAATGATCTATCAATCGTCTTGCCCTACTTCAATTATTGTAATATACTCTGGGTAATTGTGCAATGGTAAGCCGAATAATTGTTTTACAGAAACATGCAATAAGAGTTATTACCAATTCCTCCCCAAGAATCAGTACACAACCTTTGTTCAAAAAACTTAATTTACTAACTATCAGCCAACTAAACAGCTATCAAATTGCAAATTTCATGTACTTATTTCTTCACAATTCTCTTCCCTCATTTTATGATTTATTTGTGAAAAACGAATATGTTAGTAATTACATTACCAGACAGTCTGAAAACTGTTATTTGCCTAATTTCAAATATCACAAACTACAATTGAATATGTTGGACCCACTCTCTGGAATAGTTTCCTCAATGATCTTAAATCCTGTCCTTCACTCAACTCTTTTAATCAAAAATATAAAAAAATTCTTATAAACTCATGAATGGTTCCTTAAGCCATTTGTTCTTTGCTTTTGTGTTTTTACCTGTATGTTAGTTCTGTTTTTTAACACCTTATTTTTGTTTACAACCATTTGGAATTTGCCTTTGATAGGCTGTTGGCCTTTGTTGAATTCCACACATTTGCATTCTCTGTATTTTATGTGATATCATGTATTATATGCATTTTATCACTGTTATTGTTTGTACTGTCTTTTTATGCAAATGTGAAATAAATTGAGTTGAAAACAAAGTTTAATTTCATAACTGGCTATCAATAAGGTGCAGTAGTATTCCTTAATATAATAATCTACTAATAGCTACAGTGTATGTAAAATTGCGTGCACTTTGAGATTTCACAGGCTATGAATTCAGCCTTCCATTGTCTCATGAAATGATATCACTGGGGCCACTAAAAATATCGGCAACTACTTGCCATAATAAAGTAATTCCTCGTTGCTACAAAAACCAGGATTATGATAGTAAAAATACATATTTTCTGTCTTAAAATATTCCTAAACTTCATTTATTAAACAGAAAATCCATTTAATAGCAGCCAGTTCTCTATGCTACAAATCATGAGCTAATGTAGCCTTGAGACATATTGATTGCCTAGGTAAATAGCAGGTAGCCCAGGCTTCATTAAATCTTTACGCTGAAAAATCAGGCATTATGTTGTCCTCCGCGTACGTGAGCTTTCACACCTATCCAATTACAAAAAATGTATGCAGGGACTAGTCTAAATCATGTGAACTTGTTCGAGCATCAAAATGTAAAATATTTCCAATTAACAACCTTTTTTCCACATTCACACCTGTATGAAGCAGTTAAAGTTCTTGGAATGAGGAGTCTGCAACAAGATTCACATTTCTACAGCAAACATGCTACCCATTTTCCATGGAAAAAACTCATTTTTTGGGGGTAATTCTCAATATCCGTGCAACCTTGGAGAACTCCCTAAAAGTAACTCATATTCCAAAAAGGACCTAATACATTTTATCTTGATTATATATTTTCTCAAAGAGTTACCAGCTCCTTGATTTTCTTCATTTCAGAGGAATCATGTACAGTGTACCATGTATTTTCAAACTCTAAGTATTTTTTTGTGTGACCTGGGTGGTATGAAATCATCCACCGTGGAATTCGGCATCTGCTCCACACAATATCTATGTGACATTTGAAAGGGTGAATGATACCCTTGTGGAATGTTTTTGCATCAAAATTCATTGCTAATTTTTATTTGATCTCAAACTTTGATGATAAGATCACGATGTAAATAAGAATTTGTTATCGAACTGTTTTATTTGGAAATTAAACAGTCGGATATCAACATCGTTTTCATATCATCATTCTGTGTTTTATGCAACATTACTCGCATCTGAATACACCAGTTGGACAGTACATACATTCAAGGAGTCCATTATTTTCTACCAGCTCTCATCTTTGGTTGGATATGATCAAATACTCTATTTGTCACATATATGCTGACTCGACATACCGAAATGAGAGACAAGTCGCAAATGAAAATTCCTAGAAATTCGACAAACTAATAAAAAAGTCAAAATTTTGAAGATTTTTTTTTTTTCATTTTTAGATTCTTCCATGTTTCATAATTACTGTGTGAAAAAAATGAGTGAATTTGATGACGGGAAAGTGATAAAAAACCAGTTTTTCTGCGAGTGTTTTTTTTGGTCAGTTCGAAATTTGTTTATACTTGGCACGCTCGATTTCATCGAATTTCGCTTCATACTAAGCTCCGCCCCTAGCAACGTAACGCCATTGTTGATTGGCTATTCATTTAAACTCAAGTACAGCTGGCGGCGTCCGCCGACTGTCCGCTCGATCGATCGGTTCAATGAGCCTCAAAAGAAAGATCAAAAGCATCGCTTTCAATAGGTATTCTGAAATTGAAAAGGAGGCTTCTGAAAGTTAACAAACGGGATTCAACTTCTAAAGGGCTATTTTTTGTAATAATGGTAGTTGGTACTAGGCGGGGGCGTTAGCGATAGATTGATAGGCCTACCTGATTTAGAGTGTATAGCTAGCTTGTCTCGCGAAAAAGGTCATGCGTAAACGCAAAGTGTTTATATAACACGGTTTGTTGGCGAGGATTAATTTCATAAAACATAACATGGACATGTTGAAGATTCTCTTTATTATTTGCAAGTGATCGGGATGTTTCGATGAGAAAACTCTAATTTCAAAATAAAGGGTTTAAAATACATAAAAGTGTTGTATGTTCGCGAATGTGGGTTAATTGATCTGCAGTAGAAAAAAAGTTCATCATGAAAGCTTTGTGGGCTTTATTATTTCCAACTATTTTTGCCTTCAATTTTTTTATCATGTTTGAATGAACGATAGAGAAAGAAATAAATGTCAGAACTTCGACAACTGAGGCACGGATCCAGGGGATGGCACGCCCCCCCCCCCCCCCGAGAAGAAAAAAAACAAAATTTTAATGTAAAAATGCCATTGAAGCCGAGATGTACCCCGGGATGTACCCCTTTTTGAAATCGAAGACTTCTATTCTTTTTTTTTTGCTTGTCAGTTTTTTGGCGGGTACGAAGTATCTAAAAAAAAAATCCTTTTTTGGTAAATCCTGGATCCGCCCCTGACTTTGACAAATGAAATATGGGACCATGCAGTAGGCCTGCATTTTTAATTTTTGGATAATGGTATACGGGTCTTACGATATTGATTGAAAATATTAGTCATTTAAAATACACATATTGAAATTATCATTTCCTAAAAGTCATTGTCACGTTGTCCCATTCGACTTTACCCAGATCTATTCTCTCTTTCCCTCTCTGTTATTCTCTTACCTTCTTCTTTCGTCTTTCTTGTGTTTTATTTTTTCCTTTCTACTGCTCCCCCTTTTCGTTCGCAATTTTCTTTCAGATCAGTCGGTCTCTTCTTTCTAAATCTCTCCCCCCCCCCTTATTCTTCCTCAACCCCTTTCTCTTCTTTAATCTTATTCGTTAATTCCTCTTCTGTTTTCCGTTCTTTTCCCCTTTCGATCTCTTTTTTTTCTATGTCGATTATTTTCTCCTCTTTTTTTTCTTCTCTCTGCCCTTTCTTCACCCTCCACCTTTCCCCCTATTTTCACCTTTTCTTCTTTTTCGTTTCTATTCACATAATTCTGTTTCTCGTTCTTCTCTCTTTTTCTTTCTTCTTTCCTTCCGTCTTTTCTCCCTCCCTCACCCACCGCCTCATTCCTCTTCCTTTTATCTTCGTTCCTCCTTAATAATTTATAATATTATTTTTGTTTTCGTTCTCCCTCTCACCTGCTCATCCCCACGATCTTATTCCTCCCCCTCCATTTCTATTTTCTTCCTCTTTACCTCATTTCTTCCCCCTTTCCTTCTTTCTCTTTCTTGCTCATCCGAACGTCTTATTCCTCTTCTTTTCCCCTCTTATTTTTTGTTGTTCTATATCCTTCTCCCCGTTCGATCTTCTATTTTTTTTATATCACAGCCGTTCTTTATTCTTCCTTGCCACATCCATCGTCTTTTCCTCCACGCCCTTTTTCTTCTTGTTCTTATCTTTGTTTTATCCTCTTCATATTTCGGTTTATCGTTCTTTCCCAGTTTGATCTTCTCTTTTGTGTGTGTAAGCAAGTGCCATTTTTCGTATGCCAATTTCTACCCCCAAATGCCATCACAAACGTGTTCTGTACGTGCAGCCCATTTCACTCCCGAGAATTAAGGGCCCGTTTTTATTCCGTTAAAGGGACCCCTTTGCTTTCTGATATAGGTGACCTTTCTCTTATCAGTGCCCCTTTTACCCAAATAAAGTGCCCCTTACCAACACGCTGTGCCTCTTTCACCTGGGAAGGACAAGTTTTGTCACGGTGTATAACGAGTGCCCCTTTTAAACAAGAAATAAAGCAATATTCTGAGGGAAAAAATAATCATACGTGCATTAGTAAGTTTCATGTGTCAGGTGAGTGGGTAGATGAGTACAGATGGGGGATTCTCCCCCCCCCCAAAAAAAAAAAAAAACAACAACAAAAATCACAAGCAAGAAAAAAGAAAGAATAAGAGAAGGAAAGAGAGATATGACATTATTCTGCATAGGCCTATGTAAAAATCTAACACAAATTGGAGTTTCGTTAGAAAAAAAAGTTGATATTTGCTCGCTCGCAGCGTCGATACTACAGCCAATTAAAAAAAAAATTCGCTCACCACACTACTGTAGATGCCTTTCTTTTTAAAAAAAAAGATTTAGTGCCCTTTTAACGAGAAGGTGCCATTTTTCCTAGTGCCCCCCCCCCTCCCTTCAAATTCGCTCCAACGCCCCTGAAGTAAAGTGCTTCAAAGGGCCTGTGATTATAATTTTTAATCTACATAAAATCAAAAGCAATAGAACGGGCTGTGGCAGAGAAATAAAAACAAAGGATCCCCCTTATCCTTTCATTCCCGCCCGTGCTTTAAAGAGATTTTAATGTGTGCCTTTTAATTATCTTATTTTATCCAAGAGTTTATAGGCTAAGATTTCGCTGGTTTGACGGTTAGTAATGGCGAAATGAAAGCCAAGCACAAGAACTGTGAATTGTTTCTGTAGAAGGATCAAAGGAGATCAGCGCTTTGTAACTTTGGAAAAAGCCCTAAACAAGAAGTAATTATTATTAACCCAAGCTCACAACCCGTAGTTTGGGCGGCCAGAACCCCGTAACACAAAGGCTAACGATCAATTGTGAATACGAAAGTACAATTGGTTGGTGCCGTAATCACCTTTACAGTATAAACAGACCGCGCCGGCGCTGGGCGGCCGGCCGTCGGATCGACCGTTGTCTGGATTTTGTATGTTACTCGCGGGCTACGTCCGGGCTTTTGTTATTTCAAAACGTGCTAAGTGTCGATCATCAACTCAGAAATGGCGTGTTCAGTGCGATATCAAAAGTCGAGACTGCATTTAAAGACGGAATTAGCGAAAAGGAGCGAGGAATGGGAATGAATAAGCAAAAACAGGGCAGAAAGAGAGAGGGATGATAGGAATTAGCGAAAACAGGGGAGGAAGAGAGGGATGGGAAGGAATAAGCGAAAACGGGGGGGGGGGGGGTGGGAAGGAATAAGCAAAAACGGCAGAAAGAGAGAGGGATGATAGGAATTAGCGAAAACAGGGGAGGAAGAGAGAGGTATGGGAAGGAATTAGCGAAAACAGGGGGGGGGGGGGGGTGGGAAGGAATTAACGTAAATAAGGGAGAGAGGGATGGGAAGGAATTAGCGAAAACAAGGGAGAGAGGGATAGGAAGGAATTAGCGAAAACAAAGACAAGAGCAAGGGGATCGGTATTATACAGTGATAACATGAGAAAAAAAATATGACACAGCTTTTATTGATTCTGTTGTCCTTTCTCTAAAATTTCAATTTTCTTCTTGTAAAAATAATATCAGTGGTGTAACAGGCAGGGGGGCAGGCTGCCCTTGCTGATTTCATCGCCATAATATAATTAAAAACGGTGGGGGCGGAATTAAGAAAGGGAACAACTGAAAAAGAGGAAAGGGAAAGAAAGCGAGGATAGGGGAAAGGAGAAATGGAAACGGAAAAGTGAAAGTGAAAAAAAAAAACAATGGAGGATCCAGGGAGGGGGGCCTAATATTTGAAAAAATAAAAGAACGAAAAGGCGCCGCTTAAAAAATGAAGGAAAGAAAAGAACATTTTGACAGGGTCAGACTTTACCCCTTTTTCAATTTGTACTTTTATGGCGCCGGTGAAGTACAAAAATATGTATGCCGCTCGGCATTACGCCCCCCCCCCCCTTCGCCAAAAGCTGGATCCGCCTATGAATAAGTAAGAAAAACATACAAAGCGGGAAAGGAAGGAAAGAATATGTGAGAAAGAACAAATCATTCCATTATGCTAGCGTGATTAGTCAGAAAGGGAAATAAATGACAAAGATGCACAAAATAGCAAACATTTAACGGCGGGAAATCAAGCTGAGGTAGAATGGAATGAGTCAAAAGTTCGATTGGAAAATTAACAAACGGACAAAGAAAACAGAGAACTATAAACACAACCGGGTTGTCTTGTTTTAATGTTTGAATCATACTTGCAATTAGATTTAAAATGGCGGCTAGTTTTAAGGTTTAAAATGAGACTTGGTGATTTTATTATTTATTTTAAATCTATTCATTATTATTACGTTTTTCTCTCTCTCTTTTAGGGGATCTCTCTCCTCCAAAATAAATCATTCAATCTTACAAAGGCTTTTGCATGGTCTCATTCTTTATCTGTTACTGTGTTAGAATAAAATATTGGTTGTGCTTGATTTGATCCGAATCAGCATTCATGTTGGAGGTGCCATGGCCGAGCTGTGTCTGGCTATACATGGAGAGCGCGGTCAGGCGCCGATCCCCGCGGCTACGACATTTTGCCCTTATATCCTGCATTCAGATACATGGAAATCCTTTACGCATTATTTGTAACTTGGTGTGCACTTGTTTGTTTAAAAAGTGAAAGCGTATCTTCCCTAATCCATCCTCTGTTGGAAATTATGATGGGACTTAATTACTCATGGTACCTCCTGGCTCTTTTTGTTGTAGAATTAAGACGTTTATGTCAAGGTTTTTTTTCTCTGCATCACTATTAGAATCACTTTAACCTTTTTTTCATTATACCTTTCTGTATTTTGTTCTAATTTTGAATCATTTCAATGCTGTATACCCCCATGATGGGTACGATATTGAACCCATTTATTGAACAAATTATTCGCGTTTTTACTCACACTGTCTCAATCTAACTTAAATATTAATAAAACATGAGCACATAAGTAAAGGTGAGGTACGAATTATTTTGAAGGCCCATCTTACCATTTTACAAGGGAGATTTTTTTAGAACACGCGGTTAAAGTTCAGGTCATAATGACACGCTTGATAGACTACGTGTCACGAGTCCGGGTAAGAGTAAACGCCATCGATATTCAAACAAGCCGATGGCACAATCCCTCCTCCATGGTTTTAGGTCCAACTTTTTAACCCCGCCTTTTATTTCATTAATAAGGGAGATCATGGCATTCTTTTTTTCTTTCACGAAGATTATTATAAAACCCCGGTTTAACCAATGATGTGTACGTAGACGATAATTGATTGACGTGGAACGTTGTTTCGTCTTGCAGTCGCGCGTGACTAACAAGTTGACTATTGTTCTCAATGCAGCCTCCTCATTGGTTAATCGTTTCGCCTTTTTTGGCACGCGGTTACTAGGGCCTTTCGGTTAGCTCGGCGGTGGCAAAATATATTTTTTTCATGGAGCAGGGTCAAAACGGAAGTCAAACTTCGAAGGCGTTTTTCTCTTGATTTTTATTTTCAAGAGCCCAATTCTTCCTCCATTCTAAAGCTAATATCTCCACTAATATTTACTCCTAAGGGTCGAGTGATATATCAAATTAAAGGTAAAGAAACGGGGAATAATAATCACTAAAAAAGTTGGATTTGAAAAATTCCGACTTGTCTCTCATTTCGGTATGCCGAGTCACATATACTGTCCTACGTAAAAGTGAAAGAGGGGAGGAGAGATCAGAGACACCTGCCAGCTAAGTGTGCAATCAAACCAGTAATCATCCCCCCCAAAAAAGAGAAGTAAACAAGTAAAGAAATTTAAAAAAAAATCTTTCTCTATCAAGACAATTTACGTTTATAGTGAAAAAAAGCTCTTTGTTTTCACTAATTTAATATTTTTTCTCCAATCTATCTCAATCTAATATCTATCAGTCTGATAAAATCATAAATAATGTAAAATCATAAATTTGTGGATTAACTTCAGATGTTTATACATGTACATATATGTATTTTGAAATATCTAAAATAGTCTGTGCCATAGAAAAAAAATAACCACATCCCACTATTCAGATATTTAAAACAGAATTCAAGAGCAATTTCACTTTATCAATGAATACATGTAAACAAGAAAAAGATCAATAAAATGCAGATAAGTCATGTAAATAAAAAAACATCTTGTCAGCCATTCCATTGTGACTCGCGTGACATAAACACAAAATTTCAACTTTTTAAGGTTAATTACTTGAAAATCGTATATTGCAGACTTATTTTTCTATTTTATCTATTTCCATCAAAGTACTGATAATACACATTTTCCAACATAAATTTTGATTTTATAGTCGTTTTTGTAGGGATATTTCAATATGTTTGTAGTGACTCATGTGACACAACACTATTAAAGCTAAATGATAGTTGGATGTTGTTTGAAGGTTTGCATGGTGGCATGTACAATTGCTGATGTGGTTTACGGTACACCATGTGGAGTGTTATAGAAACAGTTACTTGTTACTTGTCGCAATAATCCCAAAACGCAGCTCCTTGGAAGCTATACTGGGATGTCGATAATGTCATGTGCCAATGGAAGTGACAAGGTGCAGGATTTGGGTTGGCTCACATATATACAATAAAAATGAGCATGCAGGGGTGCGAGTAAAAACATGCATTGGTCCATTTATAGCATGTGGGACCCAACAGGAGGCTGCATCATGCTGATGATAGGTAGTGCAGCCTCTCTGAACGTAGTTGGGTTTCCATGGAGAATGACATGTCCTGGTAATCTGTTCCATATCCGTACTGTCCTAGGGAACATTGCATATTTGTATGTGTCTATTGTAGCTTTGGGTATGGCATATTTAGCTATATGGTCGTGCCTACCAAAGTAGGTTGCTGGAGAAATGACCTGTGGCAAAGGCACGCGAACCAGTTGATGGTGCATCCGGTGAAAAAGGGAGCATTGTGCTAAGAGCCGACGAGTGTGGAGGCTGTTCCATCCAAGGGTGGAGACCAAGGCTGAGGAGGATGTTGTTCTCCTGAAGTCACAGTGAACGAATCGGGCCGCAGATCTTTGTACTTGTTCCAGTGATTTAACAGCTGTAACAGTGTGCGGATTCCATGCCTCAGAAGCGTACTCCAGTTGAGGACGGACTAACGCAGTATATGCCTTGGCCTTAACCTTTTTGGAACACGGGGATAGAGTTCTGCGGATGAGGCCCAGTGTACGACTGGCCTTTCTCCTGATGTCCTGACAGTGAAGATTCCAACGCAGATCTGTAGTCACTGTCACTCCCAGGTATTTGTAGTTGTTGGCTCTAGGTATCGCATCGGAGTCAAGAAAATAATCATAGGTGCGAGGAGAGCGTTTACGTGTGATGGAAAGTACAGCACATTTCTTGACATTAAATTTCATTTGCCATGTAGCAGACCAGGATGACAGCTGTAGTAGATCTTGCTGCAGGATGTGAAAGTCTTCATCAGTCACGATCTCTCTGTAGACGACACAGTCATCTGCAAACAGCCGAAGAGAGGATTTGATGTTATCTTGGATGTCGTTAATGAACAGAAGGAAGAGAGTCGGACCGATGACCGAGCCTTGGGGGACACCAGAGGAGACATCCCTCCATGAAGACTGTTTGCCGTTAACAACTACAGACTGCTTCCTGTCTGAAAGAAAAGCCATTATCCAGTTGAAAGTGTCACCTTTGATGCCGTAATGCTGGAGCTTGATGCCAAGACGTTCATGGGGCACTCTATCAAAGGCCTTTTGGAAGTCTAAGAAGATAGTATCAACTTGACTGCGTTTCTGTAAAATGAAAGACCAGTCATGAACGGCTAATGACAGTTGGGTGGTAGTTGATAGCCCCTGGCGGAAGCCATGCTGGGCATCACTAAGAATCTCATTGGATGCAAGATGTTTGGAAACATGGCTGAGGACTATGTGCTCCATTATCTTACAGGCAATACAGGTGAGGGATATTGGCCGGTAGTTTGATGGGTCACTCTTGTCGCCCGACTTGTGAATTGGTGAAACGAGAGCCTTTTTCCATTGTGATGGTATAGTACCTGTATTATAACTTTGTTGAAATAAAAAGGCAAACACAGGGGCAATCTCACAGGCTATAAGCTTAAGAAGCTTGGGTGGGATTTCATCAGGCCCGCTAGCTTTGGACGGGTTGAGTTGCTTTAACTGCTTTTCTACTCCTCTCCTGTCAATGTGTAGATGGCCAATAGATGGGTAAGAAGACTGGCCCTTTGATGGTAGACTGAGTATTTTCTTGAGTGAACATGGAGTGGAAAAAGATGTTCAATGCCTCAGCCTTGTCTGCAGCTACGGAACACAGTTTTGAAGCTGTGCGCAGGGGAGGTATTCCAATCTGTTCAGTGCGGCAGCTTTTGATGTAAGACCAAAAGGCTTTTGGATTATCACTCAAGCTGGCTCCTATGATGTTATTGATGTAATCATCATGAGCTTTATGGACAGCAGATAGGAGAGAAGAAGTGGATAGGCGAGAAAGTGGAGATTTGAGAATAGAGTATTCTTTCTTGAAAATAGTTCTGAAAAGGACTGTAAACCAGAAGGAATGTTGAGTGAGAACAGCTTGAGTAGTAGAGCTGATGAGGAGATGCTGGCTTGAGTCGGCGAGTAGAGATGAGTAGTAGAGAGACTCGACGTTTCGGACAGGTTGACTGTCCGTCTTCAGGAGTGAGTGTTCGCTCGGCGTGCGGCGGTACTTATGACGTGCGTGCGGACGTGGGGGAAAGCTCTAGGCCGGCGGTCACGGCGGGCTGACGTCGTAGGTGGCGCTCTGTGCGTGGGTCGGCGGTTTTGGCGGGAAACGAGTGGGCGTCGTATGCGGACGTGGTGAGTAGACGGCGGCGTGTGTGTGTGTGTCGGCGGTGTGTACATCAATGGTGGCGTTCTGTGCGTGTTGGTCGGCGGACTCGTCGGGTAAGCTTCGGCGGGAGTGAGTGGGTGGCCTGGTGTACGGATGAGGTGTTGGGTCGTCGGCGGAGGTTGTAGCGAGGTGTCGGCGGCGGTGGTGTGTGTGTCGGCGGAGTCCCTGGTTGAGTTGGTGATGCAATCAGACTGCTGTGTTGGGTAGGAGGGCTCGGTGGAGTGACGGTGGACGGCTGGTTGTTTGTGGATTGGTTAGAAGTTTGATGGTGACGTAGGATCTCATCAGCTCTACTACTCAAGCTGTTCTCACTCAACATTCCTTCTGGTTTACAGTCCTTTTCAGGACTATTTTCAAGAAAGAATACTCTATTCTCAAATCTCCACTTTCTCGCCTATCCACTTCTTCTCTCCTTCTATCCACTGTTTCTATGACACTCCACATGGTGTACCGTAAACCACATCAGCAATAAATGATAGTTGTAGTAAAACACTGATTTCGCGAGAAAGTCTGTAAAACCAAATGTTCAGGGAGGAATTAATTGTTGTATCAGTTGGCAATTGGGAGAAAATTAGAACATTTCATATTTCATATAATAAAATACAAAAGAAATAGTGAATGGATGGCATCATAGTTTCCTCATTTGCATACTAGTCAGGATGTGCAGATAACTGTGTTGTGAAATTAAGTGAAACTTTAAAATGTCATAACTTTCTTATTTTAAATCCGATTTCATACGTCAATATACGTTGGAGTTAAGTTAAACATACGTTCAAAGCACGTTACTCATAGGTTAGAAGTTTTAGGGTACGCTGGACATTATCTCAACGTACATCGACTTTTGAGTAACTTACGAGTAACGTACTGTATCAACGATCGCGTAACTTGCCTACAACTTATGGCCCGCGTATGCCGGACGTATGAACCATACACTGGCATACGCCGAAAAATTTTGTGCTTGCACAAAATTTTTCGACGACCTCGCCGTATGACGGCGTATACCAGCGTGTTTTAGCGTACTCTTAACGTATGCAAAACTTACCCGTAACGTATTCGACGTACTGGCCAAATTCCTCATATGTCGGGCATACGCTGTTTAAAACGCCAAGGTGCGACAGAGCCATTTATGATTTGAATAGTCGAGCGGTAGCCTTTTTATAGGCTACGACACGTGTTCGTCAGTGATAAGCTGCTGCGTGCTATGCGTAAGTTAGGCTATCGTAGGGCATAAGTTGTGTACGCCAGCAATACGCTAAGCATTCGTTGGAATACGTTACTTATAAGTTAACGAAGCGTTCGATATAAGTTACTAATACGCTATGTATACGTCCAACTCGTTATGAATACGCTAAGTATATGCCCAGAGTTGAAAAAAAAAATCAAAGTTCAGCGTATGCCGACGTTTTAGTGAAATTTTGATACGTTGGGCATACGCTGTCTAAAACGCTAAGGTGTGACAGCGCCATTAATAATTTTCAAGTTTACAGACTAAAATGCGGATTTGTGTATTTTTGTGACTCGCATGACACATTTCCAGGGTGCTTTTAACTTGAAATATTGTCAAGCCTGGATTTAAAAAAGTGCAAGAAAAAGGTGATAAAATGGCTTAAAGGTTAGACAGAATACAAAAAATATATTTTAAACACAGTAGGCCTGCACATTTTAAAGTGTCAATAAAAAAGTTACAAAAAGATGTTCTTGTTATGCAAATCAGACATCTCTTTACGAAGTGTACATGTAACTTGGTCATTTGCAGGTGAAAGGCAGTGAAAATCAGATTACACCTTTTGGACATTTACCTTGCAAAAATAAATATTCTTCATTGATTGGTTTAACTTGAAAATTGAAGCCTAGGGTGTCTAGTAATACATGGAATGGCTGTTGTAACTTTGTAGCTCGATTCTTGTTTATAAATCCTGAAGTTTTATTAACATGATGATATGAAAAAAAAAAAATAGCACAAATTAAGTGTAAAATCAGTAGTAGATGCTAACAGATATTTTGAGAATAAAAATAGTTGTAGACCATATATGTGTACTTGCAAAAGTATAAAAACATTTATCAAATCTTAAGATAGTTTAGCAAACTTTGTCTGAATGGGTCTTAAAATTTATATGAGTATGACTTACACATAGAAGGATTCAGGCAGTCCCCACTAAACAGCACAAGTGGGTGGAAGTCTGAATAAGCCTTGACAACTGTAGCAAACCTAGCTGCTCCACCACATACCCCATCTCCAGATTCAATGTTGTAGACATCATTAAAATGGATTATTGTTAGCACCTGCAAAGAAAAAATAAATGCACATTCATTCATAATAAAATATAAAAGCCAGTTATGGCAACACCCCTCAAAAAGTTAGATTAAAATTATACCTGGTGTTGCACAATGTAGGCTATAGATAATAAAAATGTGTTTTACATGGTGGAAAGGTCCAAAATTTATGACAATATCCCAATGGCAAAATGTGTAATATCAGGCATGAAATTCCCCTCAGAAAAAAATCTAAAAAAATAGCCAAGAGTTGATAAGTCACCAACAAAGTAAAGAAATCAAAAGCGATTTTTTCAAGATCAGTCTGCATGATAGCTTTATCACCTGTCTTTGAAAAGCGGTAAACAAGAGTGTCGCTAAGGCGAGCACATGATAAACCCGCCCCATTATGCGGAAAATGGAGTTATTGGTTAAGCAAGAAAAGTGGAAGATGGCGACTTCACCTTTGACCTTCTGACCTAAGAATCGTTAGATTTCCTGGGATCTATGCTAGTATCATACACACCAAATCATATGAGCCTTGGTTAAGTTAAACTAAAGTTATCACATTAACAACGACTTCAGAAGAGTAAGATCTATGAAAACATGTCAGTGTGACCTTGACCTTTGACCTTTTGACCCGAAAATTGATAAGGTTCCTGACGTGACGTGAAACTCAAGGAGGATGTTCATTAATGCTTGATCAAGTTTCATGAACTAGGTCCATATATTTTCTAAGTTATGATGACATTTCAAAAACTTAACCTTAGGTTAAGATTTTTATGTTGATTCCCCCAACATGGTCTATGTTCATTGACCCTAAATGACCTTTGACCTTGGTCATGTGACCTGAAACTAAGGCAGGTTTTTTTAGTAATAATTGATTAACCTTATGGCCAAGTTTCATGAACTAGGTCCATATACTTTCTAAGTTATGGTGTCATTTGAAAAACTTAACCTTTTGTTAAGATTTGGTGTTGACGCTGCCGTCGTCGTTGGAAAAGCGGCGCCTATAGTCTCACTCTGCTTCGCAGACAAAAAAAATTAAATTCTAGCTTTTCTTCAACCCTTTTTTTTGTACATCCATGTACATGTATGTAGTTGCATATCTCAACTTTTTCACCACACAGCATGTTTACAATAGCAAAGCTTTGCTCTTGGGGAAATTGGTACTGGTTACTAAAAGTGTCAACATTTTCGCACATTGTTTAATTTGTGGATAATCTAATTCAATTTCTACTATTGGTTGCACAGACTTTACCATAGTATAGTGATTAGAAAATCAATTGATTTAAACGTAAGACCTTGTCTAATTCAGTGGATAGTTAGTTTTTTTATAAAATCATTCACAATCTGTTAAATATCAGGGCATATTGTCTTCATACATGTATATTACAAATCATGCTGAAGTGCCTCAAGGCACAATATTAGGCCCAATATTATTTTTGATCATGTTTAAAGATGCAAGTCAGAATTAATCTTTATTCTTCACTGCACTTTAAATATGTTAATAATCTTACTATATTTGAAAATCATTCAATACTAACTCCTTCTGTATTACAATGTTATTTAAATGCACTTGTTACCTGGTCATCTGATAATCATATGAAACTACATGTAAATCCGAAAAATGCAATGTAATCAGCTATTTTTTTCTAAAATCCCACCATTACCTAATCTATTGAATATTGGTGACACTTCTCTGCAATATACAGAAACTGTTGAAATACTTGATGTTTATATTCAGTCGAACTTAAAATGGGATAGATATTATAAAAAGGTGTAACAAAAATTTGTATATGTTCAGACTTGTCAAACAATATAAACTCCCTATGTCAGACATTGTTTAAATTTACATTGGATATATATACGTCCAATATTGGAGTATTGTGTAC
This sequence comes from Lytechinus variegatus, assembly GCF_018143015.1. Taxonomy (NCBI): domain Eukaryota; kingdom Metazoa; phylum Echinodermata; class Echinoidea; order Temnopleuroida; family Toxopneustidae; genus Lytechinus; species Lytechinus variegatus. Next base: position 66,279,791 of record NC_054741.1, read on the forward strand.
CAGAACTCAACGGAGCACTAACTGCTAAACAAGTAAGGACTTGGAAAAAATACCCCTCCACCCCCCCCAAAAAAAAAAGAGTTTGTAAAATAATTCTTGTACGATTATAGACTTTGAAAATGCACTAACAAAATGTGGATTAGAATGTCTAGAAAGAAGACGAAAAAATTTGTGTATGGAGTTTGCTAAATCTCTAATAGAGTATTGTAAAAAACCCTCACTGTCATAACTGGCTACCAATAAGGAAAAATGTCTCAATCTCATTAAGTGTTCCAAACTTTGCTCAGATAAAATGCGTAACAGATCGTTTTAGAAAAAGTGCAATACAATATTTCATAGATTTACTAAATTATTATTAAACTTTACTTTCATAGCCTTGAAATCGACTTAAATTTTTGTCATTGTTTTAGTCTCCATTTAAATCCAATAGGCCTACTATTTGAATATTTAATTGTCTAATATTCATCATCTTTGAAGTATTTTTCAAATTATATTGTATTATACTTTAATGAATCCTTATTTACACTTGCTCCTTAAACATTATCTATTATTATCTATGTACATCCCAAATCCTTACATGTACATGTTTAAATTGTAATTGTTGCTTTTACCCATGTAAGACTTGTGAACACTTTACTGTCAACATGCTAATTTCAGCCTTTTGGCTGTGTAAAATGCATTGTTTTTATACAAAATAAGCCATGATTGAATTGAATTCGCGAAATAAAAACCCCTGTGAAAATAACAGCTTCTACAGTACTGGAGAAGTGGAGAATAATTAGACTCAATTACCAAATTGAAAGTTGTACATGTAGGTTAAGGAAACATCAAACAAATTGATGATCAATATTTACCTCCAATTGGTTACAAGTATAGAGAGCCTGGATTTCATCAGTGAGACGTTGGCGAGTAGGACTGATGCTACCAAGTGAAGGATTTGAAGAATCTGGACCTACAAGTAGAAGGGGAGCAGTGAGGTAAACAAAGCAGGTTTGATACTTTTCAGAAATATGTACTGTAATTGATAATAATGTTTCTTTATCAATATAAATGGCAAAGAAATAAGAACAATCCAGCCAGTCAAAAAATACAACAAATGAAGAGCAAAATGTCAATAATGATTCTTCCAATTGTTTCTTCTTTTGGTTACATGAACGACAAAGAACACTGCCACCGTGACAGCAAGGATTCAGGGCTGGAGGCAATTATATTTGGCAAAATTTTGAGGGGGCCAAACATGGTCATGGCATAAACAAGCGAAAATTTATAACAGAATCGGTGTTCCTGGGTTTTAGAAATATGTTGCTAAATTACATGTACCGGTACCGTACCGTATATCTGCACAATATTATCAATATTAGGTACCAAGAAATTTTTGACCTTATATACGCCTAGCCCGCCCTTGACTCTATTCTGTATGATCTAGACTTAGTTTAGATCTAGATCTAACTGTACTTTTGGCCTAGATTTCATCATCTCTTTCCTTGGCTTTTTTTGTCTCTTCAAATTTTCCTCCTTTTTTGGAAGGTCTTGTCTCTTGAAAAGTTAACGTTAAAACTTAATTGCCAAAAAAGGCAAAATTGGTGGTCATGCCAAATGGCCCAAGGACAAGGCAGCCCCTGGCAGTCATGGCAGTGGACATGGAGGATGGAGGTAGAATTGAATTGTAGAACAACTTACTTCTGTACAGTTCATGTCCTCTCCAGCGCGTAACTTGCTCATCATCCAACAATGATTTTTGTCGAACAGTAATTCCAGCGGCAAATGAGCAGCCGACCCCCATGTGTCAGCCTTTCTCCCGGGTCTGCGGCGGCCCAGAGATCGACCGCAAGCCGGGGTTCGTCCAAGTTCTCGTTCGTCAAGTGGAGCACATCTTCCTCAATTTTATCGGGCAGTTCCCACCTTTAAGATATTCAGTTGCTAGATGATGTATTCTTCATGACAATTACCGGTACTCGGGGTACAGTAATTCAGTTCCCGTGCGCTGGTGCATTGAATTTAGAATAAAACAATACACTAACCTTGTATGGCCGCGATCATAAGCGCAGCCGCGACGCGTTTCTTTTTTGCTTCAAGATTTATCCGCATTGTCGATGTCAAATACAGTTGCGTAACGGGGGAGGGGGGGGGGGGGCAAGTTGCCCCCCCTGGCGGATTTCACCGGGGAAATGAAAGAAAAATGGGAAAAAGAAAAAAAGGAGGGATAAGGAAAGGGGAAGGAAAGGGGAAAAGGAAAACAGGAAAGGGAAAAGAAATTAAGCAAAGAAAAAACATTTTTGCAATGGAAAAGGAAGGAAAGCGGGAAAATGTACGAAAGAAGAACATTTGAGAAAGAACAAATCATTCCGAAATAGGCCTATGTAATGCAATAGCACGATGGAAAATAAATGAAAAGATGACAATATGGCAAACGATAATGGAAACGAAGGTAGAATGTAATTAGTCAAAAGCTAAATTGGAAAACAAAGAAAAGGGACAAGAAAAAAAAACAATAACACTACCGGGCTGAAGATGATTGAAATTAAAGAGGAAGAAAGATGAACTGCATGCTAAATTTTATGCAAATAAGCTACCGGCGGCGCTTTGCCCCAGACCCCACGCAGTAGGCATGGTAGGTGCAGCTCTTCGATAACCTTATGGCGCTCTGAAGCTGGGGCTGGTAGATGAAATGGTATAGCCAATCTCCACTTGGCGGAAGTAACTGGTATCCAAGTGTAATGTCCTCTCGAAGATGATGAGTAATAGAAGGCAAAGTTGAGAAATGAAGTAGGATGAAATTTGGAAAACACTACATCAGCCCCCTCCTAGATCGTTGAATAAAATGAAACGGTCGATAACAAAGAAAATAGTAATACAAATTAAAATGAAAGACTTGAACAAAGCGCTTTGGAAAATGCACTTTTCTACCTGAACGAGTTTGTCTGAGTTCAGGAGATGATGAAGAAGGAGTGATGGAGGGAGGCGGAGGCTTAGTGGTTGGTGTAGTAGTCACTTGAGAAGGTTTAGGCCCGGGGAGGTTTTCCACTTTCAACTACACCAATCATGCTATGTGAGGTTTGTGAAACATTATATATATGGCGAAGGTGGTAAAATGCATGATAGTTAAATCTATATTCTTGAAATTCACTTTGGCCAATTATTGCTTTGTAATGTATACGCACCTTTGAATTGAGGATTAGTGCCTTCATAGGGGGGGGGGGGATGCTGTTCTGGCTATCTAAGGACCAAGCAGTGACCAATTTGTCCACATTAGACAGTAGTTAGGTATTTGGATTGAACTCATTTGCATAATTGCTCCACAGTCATGTTTATTCACTGCTAAAGTCATATATTTTTTAAATAGTCAAAGTGGTCAAAATGATCAAAATGGTCACAACATTTTGATCAATTACTATAGGTAATATTATATTGAAATCAATAAGTATTTTGTCACTTATAATAATTGATATAATACATCTTATTAACAACACAGAGCAACAACAACATTTGATTTTTTTTAAACATTCGAAATGTCACATTATGAAAAATACGAGACATTTGGCTTCCTCCTGCTCGTACGCACGGTCGTCCGTGCAACACATGATAGTTTTATGAATATATGCACCCTTTTTCTTAAAAGTTGATGGAGAGTGGGAAAAATTAATCGTATCGAGTCGGGGTATTTGGTAATGAGTACAGGAGAAACTATATTTCACTGATTTTCACGATTCATCCCATTTGATTAACTCATCTATTCGTGTTTTGGGGCTAATCTTTCCCTTACGCATTGCTTTTTGGCAGAAGTTCTATGGAAAATGCACCTTTTTTCACACAAACTTTGAGACACTCTGTATTCATTCCCCCATTGCTCGAGAATGAATGGGCAGTTAACAACGGGGTGAAAGATTTATTGAAGAATGGAATGTATATTTCACGAAAATGGAAGTCATTTCCCCATTGGATGTTATCTTCAATACGTGCTTTTTAGATGAAGTTAGTTGTCGAATAGGTTCTCCTGGCATTTGAGGTCTCTATCGGTGACGTCACTCAGGATCGTCATGCCTGAACCATCGGCCTGGCAGGGGTCGCAATCATGATTTATACGCATAATGCACTCGATATATACAATAATCTTGTCCTCTCGTTCAAATGAATGTGAAACTCATATAATTTTCATCAGAGCATTCATCAGGAGTACTGTAGTACACATTTCTTTGTTATAAGTGAAAGTCCCTCCAGTGAGTTTGATCACCCCTATTGTGAAAATGTATCACCCCTAAGTTGTAACACAGTCAGCTGTTTGCACTCAGGGTCACTCCGTGACCTGTGTGTGCGTTCAAGAGTTGTACACGATTTTCTGTCTCATTTAGGCAGAAATAATGTGGTCATTGTCAGGACCAAAAGTGACCAAAATTACCACTAGCTCATAAATGGTCAATAAGACTGATATATGGAATCATTGAAATAATCTACTTCACAAAGTTTAGGTTTATGTCCTAACATTGAATGATGCTAAAATGTCTTATTCCTGAATTTGCTGTCCCATATACTGTTTGTGAAGTTTCTATTTACATTTACTATGTGTTCAAGGTGGCTAACATAGTGAAAATGACCAGTGCATATAGTAAACAAGTGGAATGCCTCCGGCCGTCTCACCTGCATCACGCGGTTCAATATAGCAGCAGTGCTGACTTTGAATACTACTCTAACTCGCACAAGATGTTCAGTGATACATGGTTACTCTTATGTCCACTTTTTATGAACTAGACCAATAAACTTACAGAGATATGATGGTTATTCAACAGATACACCCAATTCGGCCAAAGTTCATTGACCTTTGACCTTGGTCATGTGACCTGAAATGCGCACAGGATGTTCAGTGATACTTGATTACTCTAATGTCCAAGTTTAACGAACTAGACCAATAAACTTTCAAAGTTATGATGGTAATTCAACAGATACCCCCGATTCGGCCAAAGTTCATTGACCCTAAATGACCTTTGACCTTGATCATGTGACCTGAAACTCGAAAAGGATGTTCAGTGATACTTGATTACTCTTATGTACAAGTTTCATGAATCAGATCCATAAACTTTCAAAGTTATGATGGTAATTCAACAGATACACCCAATTCGGCCAAAGTTCATTGACCTTTGACCTTGGTCATGTGACCTGAAACGCGCACAGGATGTTCAGTGACACTTGATTACTCTAATGTCCAAGTTTAACGAACTAGACCAATAAACTTTCAAAGTTATGATGGTAATTCAACAGATACCCCCGATTCGGCCAAAGTTCATTGACCCTAAATGACCTTTGACCTTAATCATGAGACCTGAAACTTGCACAAAATTTTCAGTGATGCTTAATTACTATTATGTCTAAGTTTCATGAATCAGATCCATAAACTTTCAAAGTTATGATGGGAATTCAACAGATATCCCCAATTTGGCCAAAGTTCATTGACCCTAAATGACCTTTGACCTTGGTCATGTGACGTGAAACTCATGCAGGATGTTCAGTGATACTTGATTAACCTTATGTCCAAGTTTCATGAACTAGGTCCATATATTTTCTAAGTTATGATGACATTTCAAAAACTTAACCTCAGGTTAAGATTTCGATGTTGAATCCTCCAACATGGTCTAAGTTCATTGACCCTAAATGACCTTTGACCTTGGTCATGTGACATGAAACTCTAATAGGATGTTCAGTAATACTTGATTAACCTTATGGCCAAGTTTTATTAACTAGGTCCATATAATTTCTAAGTTATGATGTCATTTCAAAAACTTAACCTCAGGTTAAGATTTGATGTTGACGCCGCCGCCGCCGTCGGAAAAGCGGCGCCTATAGTCTCACTTTGCTTCGCAGGTGAGACAAAAACCCTATGTTTGCTGGATGTAAAGGGTTTTATCACATTTATCAACACTCTTCACCGATTATTGGTAGTTCTTGCTGATAATGATACTGACCAACATTTGAGCCCTCTTGGAATCATCAAAGCATGAGTGGTCACTGGTGAGGAAAAAGACAAGTGGTCAAAACGACCACAGGGTCCAATAGTTAGGCCAATAACACTGGACTATGTGGAATCATTGTATTGATTTTAACCTAAAAGCTTTCAAACTTTCCCCATAGAACAATAATTGATGCTAATATTAACGCAATCTTGAATGTCTCCTCACCATGTTCGCTTTAGGCTGGATTAACATACACATTGGGCAGGGTTCAAGCCCGGGGTCACGGTGGCCAAAATGACCAAGGTAGTCAAAATACTTTGGGGATATTCAATTTCAAGGATTCATACACCAATGTTAGGTCCCACAGCACACCCTTGTTACGATTCCGGTAACATTCAAAGTATTTTTTGATAAATTGAACTGATGTCATTGGTCATTTTCAGGACCACAAGTGGCCAAAATGACCATAAGCGAATGAATAGGGTAATTAGGACTGACATATTTTGAATCAGTATAAAATTTTACACAAGATAGACCCTTAAAGGGGAAGTTCACCCTGACAAAAAGTTTATTGTAAAAGTAGAAGAAAAATTAATGAAAAATATTGCCGAAGGTTTGAGAAAAAATCATCAAATAATAAAAAAAGTTATTAGAATTTCAATTATTTGATTTGTGACGTCATATGCGAGCAGCATTCCTACATAGCGAATGGTAAAAAATCAATGAAATGTCATTTTCTCAGAAAATTGAAAATGGTTTTCACTGTAACTTTTGTATATCAATAGACAAATCGTTTCACACCCGATCATGAAAAGAAAACAAAATTAAGTCATCAGGAACCATACAATATTTGAAATTTATGCATTTTTTATTACATAACACATGGGGCAGCTGCTCGTTTATGACGTCACAAAATTTTGAACTCTAATAACTTTCTTACTCTTTAACGGATTTTCCTCAAACCTTCACCAATATTTTTTACTATTTTTTCTGCTAATTTTACAAGAAATTTTTCTTCAGGGTGAACTTCCCCTTTAAATGCATTCCCATTTTATAAGGGAAGAATATCAAACTCGCTGAAGACCTAACACTCCTGCCGATTTGCACAGTTTATTATGGAAAACTGAGCGAATGGTCAGTTATGCCTGAAGTACCCAAAATGACCCTTATAGGTCAAAACTGACGGAATAAATTACATGGGGTTGATTGTTATTATCCAGCGCACATTTTAAAAACAAATGTGGATTTCTAAAGATATCCAAACTTAGTTCTGATCAATATTTGTAACACATTTCTGACCAAAAAAATCATGAAAATGGTCAATTTTGGTCAAAACGTGGCCAAAATGACCACTTCTATTGTGATTTGGCGAATGAAACCACTTTATCTGGAACCTGGGTGCAATTCTACTTAGGACAGACTCTTTTAATTGGATGTGGGTACAAAAGCATTTTGTTAAGGGACCATTGTTCAAGGAGTGGTCAAAATGGTCATTTTTGGTCAAAAATGGCCAAAATGTCGTGAGTACGATCAATAAGACTGACATTTTTGGAATCAGCACACAATTTTACCCCAGATAAGCTTGTCAAACCTTCCCAACCTAAAATTCTGATTAAAGCCCCTATCTCCTAGACTAAGATGGATATGAGCATCTTTAATACATATAAAAACATCTTATAACTAAGTGAATGTGTCCTGCATACAAGACGATTATACCTTGGTCACATTTGCTCTACGGCGGCCGTACGGCGAGTCGAAAACAGCCCACCTAAAATGTTAAAACGGCTGTAGTCGACTCGCCATATACGGCCGCCGTAGAGCAAATGTGACCAAGGTATTAACGTGTCGGTATTTTTTTTTACTGTCCTGCCGAGTTCTTAAGGGAGTTACCATAAACAGAAACAAACAGAAACAGGACGAACACGATATTAATTCTATTTTGTTTAGTCATGTTCTTAAAATGTATTGGTGTACATGTTCATATGGCTTCTATGGCTACTTATTTATTCATTCATTCATCTATTTATTTCCATTTCTGGTAAAAAACATTAAAATACAATAAAATATTTACAAAAAGAAAACATATGAATATAAATACCAAGAATAGTGGGGGGGGGAGCCAGCAGAGGCCATGGGCCTTTCAAAGGCTGGGCTCCAATACCATATGGAAACAAACATAATATAGAAGGGGGGGGGGGGTACATTTATGTCTGAATTGTGATGGGTAAATTACATAGTACTTTCGTTTAAATGAGGCAATACATGGGGACATTTATATATTAGCAGGTATTGCATTCCAAGTAATTACTCCAGAATATTTTACCGATTTACGTGAAGTTTGATATTTCAAAAGAGGAATAAACAGGTTATTAGCATGTCTTGTATTAAGTATATGGACATCCTTTGTCATTTTAAACGTATCATAAAAAATGTGGGGGAAGCAAGTTTTTATTATACATGTACATAAATGATCCAACTTGCAGTTCATGTATTTGAAATATAGTTAGCATATTAAATTTTCTAAAAAGAGGTCCAGATGGAGTTCTCGGATGAGAGTTTGCAATTGCACGTAGTGCTCTTTTTGTAAAACATACAATTTATTTAGAAGAATTTTAGCACAACGCCCCCAAGTTACAATACAATAAGACAGATGGGAAAGGATACTAGCATTATATATATTAATCAATATTTTCAAAGGAACAAAGTGTCTTATTTTGTATAATATACCAATTGCACACGAGATCTTCCGCAGGATGATATTAATATGTGGAGTCCAAGTAAGATTTCCTTCAATTGTCACTCCATTGCAAGAAATATGGTGTTTGATACCTGTTGTATATTAAAATTATTGATTGCAACATCGCAGATTTGTTCAGAATTTTTTTTTATTTTTTGGTTTGAATATCATATAATTAGTTTTTTGAGAATTAACAAGTAATTTATTAGCCATAAATCACATCTCCAATTTTGGTAGTTCCGAAGTAATTATATTAGATATTTCATGGGCATTTTTACCTGATACAAAAAGGTTTCTGTCATCTGCGAATATGATTGGATGAAAGTTTAGGGTTACATATTGCATATCGTTAACATATAATAGAAAAAATAACGGGCTTAAAATGGATCCTTGCGGAACACCTGCATTAAGTGTTAGCAATCTAGGATTAATACCATCTATACATACAAATTGTTTTCTGTTATATGAATAACTCATGCTAAAGAAATTCCTCTAAACCCATAAAATTGCAACTTCCGTAATAAAATATGATTTATTGAGTCGAACGCTTTCGACAAATCTAGAAATATTCCAAGACCAATATTCTTATTTTCAAAAGCTGTATTAATATAATTAATAAATTCAAGTAGGGCCATAGATGTAGAATGGCCAGAACGAAAACCGAACTATTGTATAAAATATTATATTTAGATATATAAGATATTATCTTTGCATACATCAATTTTTTCAAATAATTTATCAAAAACTGAAAGTAGGGATACAGGACGATAGTTTGTACACAAAGACTTGTCCCCCTTCTTGTATATAGGTAAGACTTTAGAAATCATTAAAGCATCTGCAAAACATCCTGTTTTTATTGAAGTATTGAAAATATGAGTTAAAACTGGTGCTTTCTTGGAACCTTTCTTGGCAACTTGACCTGTTGGAGCCATGATGAATGTATACATTGTTGTAAAAACTTGGTATCTATATCATCATAACCCGGACTTTTTCCTTCTTTTAATTTGAATACCATGTCTATCACCTCAGATTCTTTTATACATGTGAAAAATAAGGATTGTGGGTAATCACCAGTCATATATACAGTGCGTATCAAAAAAAAGTTTACACTTTGAAAAAATCCTGTAAAATTATACATTTGTAATATTCTGAAGATTTTTCCACATTTTAACATTAGTACAGATCCATTAAAGCAAATGACGATATAACTGTCGAAAAATATTTCCGCTTGAGTGAGCACCACTTACTTTTGAATAGTTAGTGAAAAATGATTTGCGCAGAACTTTGAAATAGTTATTCGAATAAAAGTAGAACTTAAACATAAAGAAAAAATGAAATTTAGCTAGTAAAATTGATTTAAAGATATCTTTTAACCTTTTTGACTTGTTTCCTTGCCCACAAACACTTCAAAGGGTGTGATGCGCCCCACCCCACTCCCCCACACACCGAGGTCATCGTGACGATATTTGCTTTATACACTGAGCTGTGATTTACATGGAATGGCTTAGGCTTTATTTTCATTTTGTTAATCAGTATCGAGCTTGGAAAATGTGTGGAGAAACAAGTATTAAATGAAAAATGAAACGTAAACCCACTTTCAATGATAAAAACTTCGTGAAAAAATGCTGGAGATGTCTGATATAAACTTTTGTTCAGATTCAGTTATGTCCTCAGATCCAGCTGGCACTAAAATGGTAAAGGTTGTGCTTACTAACTGTTGAAATTTCAATTTGGGTGGCAAAATTGTTTCAGAATGCTTGAATGTGTCCGTTTTATTTCAATTGACTAAAATTGCAAGGGAAATGTATGAGAAATGTTTCCGGAGGGCAAGTTTGATTTCGCTCTTTCCCTTGACACAGCGTGAAAATGAGCATTTCTGCGCAAACAGATTTCTGCGAGCTTTACAAAAATGGACAGCGCTCACTCAAGTGTAACATTCTGACAAAACTTTTACTTTCATTGGATAGATGAGACCCAAACCCAAAATTATATGTGAAAAATTTACCCACATGTTGTATATTTTTTCATTCCCAGGGATTTTTCAAAGTGTAAACTTTTTTTGATATGCACTGTATAACAGGGTTTGTCAAAGTATGAGGCATATTATTTATAACCTTCGTACCGATGGAAACAAAATATTCGTTGAAAACTTCAAAAACTTCTTTTGGTTCTTCGATAGTTCCCCCATCTTTTACCAGAACTTGACATTCAACTTTCTTCTGTTGTTTCAATAATTATTTATAACACGCCATGTTCCTTTCAAATCATTTTTGTTGTAAAATTTCTTTTGATAAGTCTCGTTTGGCTTTTCTTATGGCATTATTTACAATATTCCTCTGCTTCTTGTATGCATTTTTTCTATAATTTATAATTATATGGAAATAAAGGGAGCGGTGTGAAAATAATCGACCTCTTATCTCTTTGAATGTATGTTTTTGCATATCAAGAAGAGAATGGTACGTCATCTTTATATTGGAAAAAACAACAATCTGCAGAGAGAGAGAGAGACAGAGAAAGAAAAACATACCACAAACGAGTAAACATAGACTGACAGTATATAAGCATGAAAGTATCATGAATTTTCAATTAATTATGTTATTGTATCTGTTAAAGAATATCATTTTATATCTCCTCTCTTTTCTCTCTCTATGTTGGAATTTACGAACTAGTGGGGCTCAGTCACATTTACTGCTACAATAATTATGGTGAAAATTTACTTTTTATTCATTCGTATTCTGTGTATTTGCTCTTATATTGAACCATTCCAATCATGTTAATATGTTGATTTATTTCAATAAAATTAACTTACAAAGAAAAAAAACCACATTTAACTCAATTACTCACCTGGTTATACTTCCAATAACCTTGATGTAATCTGCTCAATGAAATGCAATTTACAATTCGTTTCCATTAGAAATAGATACATTATAACATCTTTTTCAAATGCTAGAAAGTGTGTGCTGATTAATCAAATCGGATGTGGAATAATAGTATGTCTATTAATTAATGTCATCGGACTTTTCTTGGAATGATCAATGTTCACCCAAATCTGATTTGATTTCGACAGCTTTAATCGCAAAATATCGTATTTTCGCAATTACAACGCAGATGCTTTCTATATACATGTTCTCCAACGCACCAATTACTTTAAAAATGCAAATAAAATCACAATGGACAGCTTAGAAATCTTTTTTGTCGACAGTTAGTGGACCGGGACAGCAGATCGTCCAACGATTCGGACCAGACGAACAATTGCAAATTTTGCCCAGTCCAGGAAGACGCTGCTGTTACGATTCACCGATTTTCGACAAAGGCTGATTTGTCACTGAAGGGCTTTTGATAAAAGATTATCTGTGTTGTAGAAAACGTCTGTGTAGTGATTGCGAAAATGATCTTATGTCAACTAGCATCATATTGGTTGTTGTTTTATAAGTTAACTACGTCATCGGTTGAAAACTTGGCTTTGATTGGCTGCACATCACTCCTATTGTACTCTGGTTACTGTCAGAAAATGTGACGGTAATGTGATGTTTTTTGTTAAAAGATGCGAGTTCGAAGTTTCATTTATAGAAAATATATATTATATTGTACAAAGCTACCATTTATGTCGTTCAAATCTGATTCCGTTTGAGCTATATAACACATATCTCATCACAATATTTTTTCTTTACAATGTCGGGGACATGATGACAATAAACAATGCTTAAATGAAAGTCATGTATGAATTTTTTGTTGTTGTGACTTTGCTCAAAATGTGACGAAGCCTTTATTGAATCAAGGTGCTGGAAAGCGGGAGGGGGGGGGGCAAAAATAGATAATCATATAATATCATTTCAGATTATTCCATCATAAAGTCGATGGAAATTCCAAAATGTTCGGACGAGAAAAAAAAACGGGTAGGTAAACAAAGCCCTGGGAACTTAACAAGCCAAAAAAAAAGAAGAAGAAGAAAGGTTTCATTCGAAAATATAGGTCATTTTTGTCTCGAGAAATTTGTTACACCGTCCAGGATACTTGGGGTGCTGCCAATGAAAAAATAATACACGCAGCACCCCCCAAAAAAACTTCAGCTTCCCCATCACCCCGCCTCCCATGGCCATGTAGTAATTTTCAAGTTACAGCGTAATACGACCCCCCAAAAAAAGAGAGAGAGAGAGAATAAAAAAACCCTACCACTGGTACATCAAGAGAGAACTAGAGGGGGGGGGGAGGGGGAGAGAGGGAGGGAGGGTGAGAGAAGGGGAGGGGAGGACATAATAAAGGAGAAGATAAAATGACAAGAGGGAGGCAAACAAAGAGGAGAGAGAATTCCAGATAACTTTTCTAAATGCAAAATACTGTCATGATTATTATGTGCACAGGCTTCGAGAATGTGCTTCTATCGTGACTATTATGGGAGGCATAATCATAACCGCCAAGTCATGAAAATATTTCAATCCATTCAAACGAATACACAAAACTGACAATACATACATGAACTTTGACTGAGTGCTTTCATCTACATGTATTAGGGATTGAAAGGGAAAACATTTTCGAAAACACCCTTAGAATTGCCACTCATGTACAAATATATATGATGATGATCACTTATACATGTATATTTGATATTTTTGTTTGTTTCTTGATGTTACTTTGTTAGGACTTGTTGTACCTGTATTTTTGAATTTTGAATGATTTAATGTTTGTGGTGAAGAAGACGATGATTATAATGGTAATGAAAATGACATGGACCTGGCCACGGAGGATTATTTATAATTATTGTGGGTGTTGTGACAATGCTCAGCACCCACAGTAACAATAGAAAAATCCTCCATGGCCAGGTCCCTCCAAAATGAATGATGACATGGTGAAATCCACGGTAACTAACAACCTCCGGAAATTTGTGGAGAAATTTTCACAAATTAAACTGTTCTCAACTAGTACTTTAAGCTGATGGTACACGGCCATATACCACTAAATTTTTTCATAAGATTTTTAAAATAAAAAAAAAAACATTTCTTATAAAACATGTTAAATAGCCACTGTGTCGGTATTGACGCTAATCAAAAAAAAGAAAAAAAAAAAAAAAAAAAAAAAAAAAAAAAAAAAAGAGATCTCACTCAACTAGTCCTTTATACCACAAAATTTTCTTGAGATTTTTGGAAATATAGATTCTATTTTTATTTATTACTGTTTTCCTTCAGCAAGAAATTTATCCACACTGTGCTGCAATCGACCCAGGTGAGGTGAATGGGTACCCGGCAGGATAATTCCTTGAATGCTTGAGCGCTATAGGCAGCCCAGCTAAAGCCGGGGTAATAATATCAGGGCCTGCTGGGAGAACAATACTATTTTCGAAACTGAAGTGGCTACCCTGGGTAAATATACCGTTATTATTATTATCTCTATTATTATTATTACTATTATTATTATTATTTTGCCTGACCAACTTTTATGGATTTGGGCCAGACAACTTCATCGCAAAATAATGTTGATTGATTTTATTTGGCAAGCCACCATAACTTGTGTACAGTAACATTAAATAGGATTGCACAGGATAAGACACAAAAGCTGGAAAGCTCATTTCCAGTGGCCGGGCTCCTCGACATGGAGAGAATTACGATAAGAAAAGGGAAATCTTGCTATTTACACAAATACACAATAAAATACAAATATACATAAACCTGTATATAAATGGTATATATAAAAGGAATATAAAGAAATAAAAGAAGAGGAATAAGGAGGAGGAGAAGAAGAAGAAGCGGGGTATGAAGATAACATCCATATGTTTTCGAGGGGTTTTATGTTCTGTGAATGCCTTTTGACACGAAATGACGACACCAAAATAACCGTATAGAATCGAAATAAAATTATTCAAATAACGATAAAGGATCGTGATTCTCTCTTTCTATCTCTCTCCCTATATTTCGTCAGAACAATTGCATCAATAAGTGGAAACGATCGTATAAAAGGAAACTAATCTTGTTTAAATAAGAAGGGAACGGCAGGAGTTGCTTGAATATTGTTTGTACATATGAAATATGTCAAAAGAAGGGGGGGGGGGGATTTAGGCCCCTCTTTAGGGTTAATGTATTCAACTCTTTTTCAAAATTATATGCAAATGTTTCAATCTTCCCACCTAATGCTTTCATGTGAACCAAATGGCGAACATTGGCGAAGAAGAAGCAATTCGATTGATCTTTTGGACACCCGAATGATGCCAGACGCGTACGGACATCATACAATCATGACGATGGATGTTTGAAGATGTACGACGGACACCGAATGAGAATTTATGTGGGCGAGACCATACATAGCACAGCAAAAAGCTCAAATTCAAATCGGTATAATACATGAACTCAAGAGGTTTTTTTTCTTGTTCAATTTAATTCATATTTATTATTAATCACATATCTATTGACATAATCCCCACCTAATTTCCATTCGGGTGAAGTTTGGCAACCTTCCACAATCATCATCATGTACACGAATCACGAATTTAAATCCCAATCCAAATAAATCAGGCTAAAATATGGTAACAATATCAAGCATGAATTTAATTACTCTGACACGTTATGCTCTGATATTTCAAAATCATGAAGACAAGTAAAGGACCAACGAACGTAGAGGGTGTGAAATTTAAAGATTTAAATTTTATGACGTCACTTGGAAGGGACACTCTCTTTCCATGTATCTTCATGTTATTGTTTGTCCATCCATCTCCAAGTCCAACTTTCTATAAATTTCATTTGTAAGGAAAACTCTATCCCCCTCTATTTTCAACTAAAAAAAAATTCTGCATAATCTAAACATCAATTGGTAGTATTAACGCTGGTAAATATATTTTATCAAGTCAACGTATATCATAGGGATATTATATACTGATTTTATGTATCAATTGCATAGACCCAGTCGAAAACACCCACTGCCCTTTTGGTTTACCAATGAAACCCTTCACGTACACTGTAATTCACATATCTTTATGTTAATCCATCCGAGCGAGACACTTAAATAAGTATCATTCAAAACACGGTCATGTTCAGCTAAAATTTGACGTTGTGCTTCCTCATTACATGCTACATCGATACTTCACGAACTGTAATTTAAACGATTTGGAAGTCGAATACTTTTTAACTTAAATCGGATTTTACGGATGAGATTTTTTTCGAAGGGGAAGTCTTGGCACTCCCAAACTTCAATGGACTTGTGAGTCGACAAAACTTTAGTGCTCATGGATTCCTTGTTTTCGCGCTATTTATAGAACGTCGTCTGTGATGAGCAAAGGATTTAAAGTCTTGAAATCACCAGGTAGGATACCAACAATTAAGTTTATCGTACTACCCATTGATTCAAGGTGGCATTATCTAGCATTACCTCTGATTTAACGGTATCCATCGGAAATCATACTTCTGATTTCTAATAATCCTCATATAGTTAGCAGCTTATTTTTTTTCGTGTGTGTTTTTTTTTTCTCGCCTGCAATAGTAGAAGCAAGACGTATGTCGAGCTTTTCCGGGGCGTCGTCGTCAACACTTAAATCTTGATTACTTTGAAAGTACACGTATATGGATATATTTCAAGTATCGTATCACTGATCACCTTGCCCAAGTTCCAGGTAACATAATTAATGTCAAAGGTCGTTTGGGTCAATGAACTTTGACCATGATGTGTATGGTACCAAAGTAAAAAACTCAACCAACATGACCAAGGTTATGATTTTTTTTATTCTTTTAATGGCTACAAAGTATCGAAAATAGCTGATGGAAATTTTAAGTCACTACTAGGCAAAGGGTTCGAGAACTGATGATATTAACTTTAAGAAGCAGGGAGAAAAAACCTTTATAACCTAAGTTAATATTTCAAATTTTCGAAGTTGGATTTATATCACATTATTATGTTTCAGAAATTCTGGTTACTTAGCCAGGCGAGCCGGAACACTTTCAGTTTTGGGGGGGGGGGCAAAATTTCGAAGGGGGCGCAATATTATTGACAGCGTGAGATAACGAAGCGATCGAGCGGGAGAGGGTGTGGGACCCCCACGGTAAGGACTTTGTGTAAAAATGGAGTATAAAAGTTGCGTTTCTGAGAGCATTCAAAAATAAATTTCTTGAGAATTAAATAGTCTTTTTGCTCCTTCTGACCGAGACTGGTGTTTCTTCATGATCAGGGTCGCAGTTCCAGCAAATGACAAGCGGTAATGCAAACGAAATTGTTTCAAACCAATGTAATATAGTCCATTTAACGACTTTAAGATGACAAACATGACCTACGCAGCCGGGGGCCGCCGATCGAGAGGGCAAAATTTACAAAATTCACCAAAAGTGTGCACGAAATCCTTCAATTTTATTCTAGAAAATGCAAATCACAAACCCCATCGCTCCTAGGTTTCTTTAAAAATTTAGGCCTTGCAGCCCCACCCACCCCCGGATTTTTTTTTTTTTGGCAAACGTCCATGAATATAACAAAAGCTGGGATGAACCACAGAACATAGTTGCCATCTCGATCTGATTAGTTTTGGAATCTAAAATACTGTTACGAAATTTATATAAGGGGGATTGGAAATTATTAAATCACTAAAGTGTAGGCTCTCACAGATCTCACTGAGTTCACAAGTGTTCGTTTTCTCCCCTCTCACTGTCTCTGTATAAAAGTTCTCACTTCAATTCTTTCAGTTCCCTCAGAACGTAAATCAACTATCCGTACATCTATTCTCTCAAAAGTGTGGAACAGCAGAGTGAAACAATCAGAGCTGACTTTTAGGTTAGACTGTCCGTTTATTATAATAACGCGTTCGAGGAATAAGACACAATCCAACTATACAATCGATTGAAATGGACTCCAAGACGTGCCCCGAGAATCTCTCTCGAAATGCGAATTACCACCCCTTTTATAGAGAGCTAAATCGAGCAAAGCATCCTTGAGCTAGTTTCTATCCCTCTCCCAAGAACAACATTCGTCCTCGGCCGAGATGGGCTGCACGCGACTGAGAGTCGGTCCTTGATGTTGCATAACACAAGGGCAGACTATGTTTACGAGCGAGCGAGACCCTGGACTTATGCAAAACAGAACTGTCCTCGGCGTGAGGTCAGGCGAGGTCGCACGCGACAGAGATCTGTCATCGCTGGGCGAGGTCGCACGCGACTGAGAGACTATCCTCGCCGTTACGTAAGCGAAGGACAGTCGCTCTTGACGAGCGAGGCCCAGGTAATAAATAATGTTTGACCTCAGCTGGGAATGTTGGAAGGACGCTCAGGCAGAGCGAGATGTAGACATCCCGCAAGCTGTGCGATTTACAAGCTCAAGAAGGCTCTGCTCTCAATGGATATCAAGAATGACAGTATAGTACAAATGAATACCAAGAATGACAGTATAATACAAATACAAATTCGTGACACTATCCCCCCTCCCCGGAAAAAGTCACTGTCCTCAGTGACAGATTCAAACCTATTAACTGTGCAAAGCATAATGAGGCAAAATCATCTAAAATAAACATTACCAAATAGTAAAGAAAAATGGACAGTCGTAATTAACCTCTATCTACAACATACACTACTATTATTAGCAGTATTTAACTCAATTACATGTGTGACTGGTTCTAACAAATTAATGGATATGCCTACTAAATATAAGCTAATTATGTCGCCAACAGCATTAGTGACAGGGCAGTAAGTGCGATATTCAACACGGGAGAACCAATTAAACACTAAAAAATGGCTACGCAAGAAAAATATCAACATCAATAAACCAAGAAAGCCAGGAATATCCTGATCTATATGTAAGTAGTATAATGGACACGTATGAATTAAAACAAAATAAATGAACAGTTTAAACCACCAACTACTGAATAAAACAATAGATACCGTTATCAACCATGACATAAGTGAATAAAACAGAGCTCAGCAAGCCGATAGAGGATGACAAAGAATAATAAAGAATGGACGATTAAGACAGAGAGTAAAACAAATTCAAGCAAAAGGTAGGGCGTAATATAAAAACAGACACACCAAATTTAACGAAAATATTGTCTCCATAAGAGGAAGTGTTAAGCGAGAGATGCACATCACGCATCAGTAAGTACAAGGATGAGGAGAAAGATGGAGACGGATGTGAATATAGAGATTATGACAAAAACATAATGAAGACAAAAAGAACAATACTTAAATTAAAGTCCGTGTATACAGCGACAGGGAATAGTTCTTCATTACAAAAGTTTCTTCTTTATGCCATGAGATAATCCAAAAGTCAATTCAATGCTCGCGGTTAGTGTTACGAACTTGAAGTTCATGACTAAGCCGAGTTGTCTGTCGCGTCTTTCCGGGGATAGGTCTGTCCGGGGACTTGGTGAGCCAGTCAAGCACAATCGACACACCAGGATCATCTCGCTGAATTTTGAGCAATTCCTCATGTGCAAGATTTCCAACTATGACACCCTGGTTAACACTAATTATATGCTTATCCACCTTTGTCTTCTTCTGCTGCTTTGAAACACTACTTGCTCTCATAAGCCTCCTTAGAATCGGCCGGAACCTCCAATTTAATGACCTTGCTGCTCCGTCCTTAACACGGGCAACACTAACATTAATCAAGCGCACCGCGACAACTCCAATTAAACACATTGACATACTACCAAACATAATTCTGTATCTTGACAATACACGACTAACACCTGTAGCAAACGCGACGACGACGACGACAACTACTGCAGCTAACCACTTAATACAAGATAAATTCTTCTTCACATATGGAGCTCCTTCTTTGGCTGAAGAAGCTGTTTGAGTTTGGGTGGATACCGACAGTTCCTCTGTGGGCCGGACACCCTTCACAGAAAGAGGGACGACATCGTCCTCTTCGAAGAAAACAGACCATTCGCGATGTCGCTTCTCACATGTACTACATCCACCGCACGGTAATTCCTCGATTATTGACACTTTATCATAACAATCACAAACATCGGGTTCGCATGGAATTCTAGATAATGCATCGGCATTACCATGCTTCCTCCCATCTCGGTGCTCGATCACGAAGTCAAACTGGGACAGGATTTCGATCCACCTGGCCATTTGATCAGTAGGCTCTCGAAACGACATTATCCATCGTAGGGATGAATGGTCAGTTCTAATCAAGAATTTCCTACCGAGCAGATAATGACGAAAGTGGCTGACGAATGAGACAACTGCTAATAATTCACGGCGTGTGGTGCAGTACCGCCGCTGTGTCTTGGTAAGGGAGCGGCTAGCAAAGGCTATGGGTCTTTCCAAATCACACTGGGCAGTGTCATCCCATTGAATCTGCGAGAGAACCGCCCCGACACCAGTTGATGACGCATCAGTATCAAGAATGAACATACCCTTATCATTTGGATATGCCATGATATTGTTGCTTGTGACTGCCGACTTAAGCTCATCAAATGCGACTTGACACCTGCCGTCCCACTCGAATGTGCTAGATTTCCACATAAGGTTGTTAAGGGGAGCCGCGATGGATGAAAACCCGCGAATGAATCTTCGGTAATAGGAGCAAAGACCCACAAAGGATCTTATATCACTGACTGACTTGGGTGTAGGCCATTGATTAATCCTACCTATCTTCTCTGGGTCAGGCTTTATCCCTTCAGCATTCACTACATGTCCCAGATAATTAACCTCAGGTTTCATCAGGTGACATTTACTGGGTTTAAGTTTGAGACCAGCTATGCCGAGACGATTAAGTACCTCATCCAGCCTCTCGATGTGCTCATCGAAGGTTGAACCGAGGACAATTATATCATCAAGATAAAGGAGCAAAGTCTTCCACTGTAAACCCTTCATGATCAGCTCCATGATCAGCTCCATGGCCCGCTCGAATGTGCCTGGTGCATTACATAATCCAAACGGCATTGTAATGTACTCGTAATGTCCACTTCTTGTGCTAAATGCTGTCTTCTCTCGATCCTCCTCCTTTATTTCTATCTGCCAGTATCCTGATTGTAAGTCCAAAGTGCTAAAAACTCTAGAGCCTCCTATACAATCGAGACAATCCTCGAAACGTGGCAGGGGATAAGCGTCTTTAGTAGTTACTTCATTTAGCTTGCGATAATCGACGCAGGGTCTTGTTGTCCCGTCTCGTTTCTTGACGTACACCAACGGACTGGACCATGCGCTTGTCGATTCGCGGATTATTCCTGAGCGTAATTGAGTTTGAATTATCTCCTCCTCTTCATCTGCAAACGCCCGTGGTGGCCGCCTGGGCCTCTGCTTAATCGGTGTAGCATCACCGGTGTCGATGGCATGTTTCACTAATGATGCCCTCCCCAAGTCAGTTGGAGAAGCTGCAAAAGTCGACTTATGTTTATCAAGTAATTTAGCTAACTTCTCCTTCTCATCCGCAGATAAGTCCTTACAGCTTCTGTCATATAATGACTTTAGGTCAGCAGCCCAATCCTCAAACGCCGGGGTTCCAGAGTTACTTTTCACCACTTTAACAGGCAGCGGAAAAGCCTCATCCTTACAAGCCCCGTACACATCGTCTACTTGTTGAAGTTTTGCAATCTTTGTCCCAGCATGCACATGTATATCCTCATCAAGTGCATTGGCCACGCGTACTGGTAAATCAATATCATTCCTACTAATATCGATTAAGCAACTAGCTACATGTATCGGCTGCAAGGTCTCTCTGTCACCCATGGGTTCAATTAATCCATATGGCAAATCTCCTGGTTCTAACTTAGAAGTATCAGCGATACCGGCAATGATTAACTCTGAGTTAGCTGGGACGATGACGTCACTTTTCACTGTCACACTGCAGCTTACTTGATCGCACACAATCCGACAGCGAAACAGTCGATCATTCAGGCGGAGCCCACGCCTCGGTTCGAGAACAAAATTAAAGTGGTGTATGAAATCAAATCCGAGAAGGCCCTCGTCACTTATATCGGCAATAAATACATTCCACTTAAATGTTTTATCCTCAATTGTTATGTCAATATCAGCAGTTCCGTGAATATTAAGCAGTCCATCGCCTGCTGCCTGGAGTTGGATGTTTTCTGTCAGTTTCATTAGATTTGGGCGCGAGCCTTCGGGTATACTATAATACACATTAGATGATATGACAGTTACTGCTGCTCCAGAGTCGACCAAAAAATTAGCATTAGCACCATGAATACTCACTCCAATAAAGGCAGATATCCCCGTACTTTTGATGAGCTTGATGATTCTTTGTGCACCGCCTACTTTATTTTCAAGGGCCGGAACCTGGTCGATTGGATCGGCCCCTCCTAGTTTCCCGCATCAGAATGGTCTCTAGGGGGTAGGGGAGCATCCTGCATTTGATACATGGCCTGAGGGGGTGGGGGCGGTGGTGGTGGCTGAGTCCACATCTGTTGTGGGTGGGGTCTCGACTGCATGTGCTGTGGCGGAGCCCATGGCTGGGGTGCAAATGTTTGTTGTGGTGGGTAGCGTCGATTGTCATAGCGATGAACATTAGGGCAATTGCGAGCTAAATGTCCTTCCCTATCACACTCATAGCATCGGCTGTGCAGTGGTCTATTACCCCGAGGAATGCGCCCTCTATCGTCATTACCTCGTCTACCTTGGCGAACGTCTCCCGACTGCGATTGCCTCTCGACCTGTTCTTTCAGTAAAGAAGAAAGAGTATCGAGTCTTTTGTCAATGGAGGTAACCCGACGCTCAAAATCAGCCAGTCGATCATCGGATACGTTGATCGAAGAGGATGACAGAGCCCTAATCGGTCGGTAGCTGCTGCGGCTATTCTCCTCTCTCAAATTCATATACCGTTCCGCTATTTCCCTGGCCTCTTGTAGGGATTTAGGCTCGTGCATTCCGACGGCAAGGATCATATTTTGATCACCCAGTCCTCTTAAGAAATGGCGCGTACTAATGGTCTCTATTGTCTCGACGTCTGCACTTGGGTAGCCGAAAGTTGTGAGCCTTCTAACGTCGGCGGCGTAATCAGCAATTAGTTCTTTAGGCCCAAGACGTCTTGCTTCCAGCTGAGAAACGAATGATGCTGGGGTTTTCCTATTTTCAAATCGTTCACTTAATGCTGCTACAAGCTTATCAAAGTTTCCCGTCACATCGGAAGTCAGCTGTTGGAAGGCGAAATCGGCAGCATCTCCTCGCAGACATGCCAGCATCCGAAATCGTTTTTCATTCGCATTCCATTTACAAGCTTCGGCGATGTTGTGAAACGAAAATATGAAACTCTCCCAGGGGCGCGTCCCATCAAAATATTCCTGATGTGGAAGTTGAATAGCAGCCCTGCGGTCATGGTAGTTGTTGGGGCCGACAATTTTAACCTCGCTGTCAGATTCATCCTCATCTGAAACTTGAGAATGTAGTCTCGCCTGATCAAGCTCAACTTTCAGCTGCTTGATCTCTTGTTCTAAATCTGTTTTTCTTCTCCTTCCAGGCATATCGACTAACGTGTTGAAGTCCAGTATCCCACCGCTGCCACCAGTGTTACGAAATTTATATAAGGGGATTGGAAATTATTAAATCACTAAAGTGTAGGCTCTCACAGATCTCACTGAGTTCACAAGTGTTCGTTTTCTCCCCTCTCACTGTCTCTGTATAAAAGTTCTCACTTCAATTCTTTCAGTTCTCTCAGAACGTAAATCAACTATCCGTACATCTATTCTCTCAAAAGTGTGGAACAGCAGAGTGAAACAATCAGAGCTGACTTTTAGGTTAGACTGTCCGTTTATTATAATAACGCGTTCGAGGAATAAGACACAATCCAACTATACAATCGATTGAAATGGACTCCAAGACGTGCCCCGAGAATCTCTCTCGAAATGCGAATTACCACCCCTTTTATAGAGAGCTAAATCGAGCAAAGCATCCTTGAGCTAGTTTCTATCCCTCTCCCAAGAACAACATTCGTCCTCGGCCGAGATGGGCTGCACGCGACTGAGAGTCGGTCCTTGATGTTGCATAACACAAGGGCAGACTCTGTTTACGAGCGAGCGAGACCCTGGACTTATGCAAAACAGAACTGTCCTCGGCGTGAGGTCAGGCGAGGTCGCACGCGACAGAGATCTGTCATCGCTGGGCGAGGTCGCACGCGACTGAGAGACTATCCTCGCCGTTACGTAAGCGAAGGACAGTCGCTCTTGACGAGCGAGGCCCAGGTAATAAATGTTTGACCTCAGCTGGGAATGTTGGAAGGACGCTCAGGCAGAGCGAGATGTAGACATCCCGCAAGCTGTGCGATTTACAAGCTCAAGAAGGCTCTGCTCTCAATGGATATCAAGAATGACAGTATAGTACAAATGAATACCAAGAATGACAGTATAATACAAATACAAATGCGTGACAATACATAAGTGCTATATCATATGAGCTGAAATAGTATCAGACAAAACGCCTGCCAATCATGCCAATGAAAAGGAAGATAGGAAAATACGGGGCTGTGAAAATATCTTAAAGGACAAGTCCACCCCAACAAAAACTTGATTTGAATAAAAAGAGAAAAATTCAACAAGCATAACACTGAAAATTTCATCAAAATCGGATGTAAAATAAGAAATTTATGACATTTCAAAGTTTCGCTTCATTTCACAAAAACAGTTATCATGGTTATATGAACGAGCCAGCTTTACATCCAAATGAGAGAGTCGATGATGTCATTCACTCACTATTTCTTTTGTTTTTAATTGTTTGAAATATGAAATATTTTGATTTTCTTGTCTTTGCCATGTGAAATGAAGTTTCATTCCTCCCTGAACACGTGGAATTCCATTATTTTATCATTTTGTGCTTCAGGCAAGGAGGTCCCAATCGTCAAATTCGTAAAAATTGAAATATTGTATAATTCAAACAATAAAAAACAAAAGAAATAGTGAGTGAGTGACATCATCGACTCTCTCATTTGGATGTAACTGGCTCGTTCATTTAACTATTTTGTTGAAAATAAGCGAAACTTTGAAATGTCAGCATAACTTTCTTATTTTACATCCGATTTTGATGAAATCTTCAGCATTGTGCTTGTCTGATTTTTCTGTATTGATTCAAATCAACATTTTTCTGAGGTGGACTTGACCTTTAAGATTTTTTCAATAGTAGAGCAGTACTGTAACGCTTATTTTTCTTTTAATTCTTTATTTACATTTCTATTCATATCTTGGATAATATGAGTCGGGTCAAGTAGACACTTTCACAGATGATTTTATTTTTTCATGTCTAAACATTATCTCTAAGTTGCTTTCGAGTGGGATTCACCATTTTCACAAATTATAAAGTATAATCCTCTACACATGGTTATCCTGTGTGTAATTTTCTGATAACATGTCTATATTGAGTTGAAATGACCTTGGTATTTTCTTTAGGGCACTGGCTTGTTATCATTGTATTTATATTTAGTTGAAAATGAAAATAATTGAAAAGTTTTCATGATTTTAAATCCGTATGTTTATCAAACTATACTTACTATTTCAGGGATGACTTACTATTTGAGGGATGACTTACTCAGGCAACAAGTATATGAGATAATGATGATCTCGAGATGTTATGGTTTCTGGGCTTGACAGCGATGACATAAATTCCATATTTTGCTCGAGTAACTAGTGTTCACGCGCGTTAGTGATATCGGGTCCGGTTTGAGCGTTCGACCGCGCGTTTGTTAGCCGACACAGCCAGCATCATAGAGTTATAACCCTAATCATTGGTGGACCACTATCAATTTGCCTTTCGGTTTTAGTCTGAAATGTATTCATTAAAAGATGAAACGTTATCACACTGTAATAAGATAGAAAAGGGGCTTATCAAAGGTATGTTTCACAGACGAACATGTTCGTCAAAAGACGCGAGGCTTACTATGATAATGTAATTTGGCAGAAAAGTGCCTTCATCGTTTACTTTTGTCCTTAAATAATTTATAATTTTTCTACTTTCAGGGGGCACACACAATTTTTTTTATGGGGGGGGGGGGGGGCAAGTGCCCCCTGCCCCCCCCCCCCCGCTTCCGGCGCCCTTGTACTTAGGCAAGGTCTATAAGGTCATTTCAAATAAAGTGTTGACAATTTTTCACTGTATAACGTTATGTCCGATTGTTATTTGATATAAAAAATATAAGTATGTTATAAATAACATGTTTCTCATTGAAGGTCAGGGTCATCTCAGGGGGAAAATACAACTTACATTTTCTTATCATATGGATGTATTTTCACCCTTTTTTCACTGAATTGTTGGTACTGCTGCCTTATTGGACCATGTAATGCAAGCGAGATCGCCGGGGTCTTCCAATTAATGATGAATTAGCGATAGCTATATGTCATGTGACACATATGTCCTGTGACACAGAATTGAATTAAGAGATCTAAATTCATCCTCACAAAAATATTTAACATGTATTAGATAATACAACATGTATACAGTGCTTATATAAAAAAAACTTTACACTGAAAAAGCCCTGGGAATTAAAAATATACAACATGTGGATTGTTTTATCACTTAAAATCATGGGTTTGGGTCTCATCTATCCAATGGAAGTAAAAGTTATGACAGAATGTTACACTTGAGTGAGTTTTGTCCATTTTTGTAAAGCTTGCAGAAATCTGTTTGCACAAAAATGCTTGTTTTCACGCTGTGTCAATTAAGGGGAAAGGGCGGAATCAAACTTACCCTGCGAAACATTTATCATACATTTCCCTTGTACTTATAGTCAATTGGAATAAAACAGATACATTCAAGCATTTTGTAACAGTTTTGCCAACCAAATTGAAATTTTAACATTTAGTAAGCACAATCTTTAAATTTTTGGTGCCAGCTCGATCTGAGGACATAACTGAATCTGAAGAAAAGTTTATATCTGACATCTCCAGCATTTTTTTTACTAAGTTTTTATCCTTTAAAGTGGGTTTATATTTCATTTTTCATTTAATACTTACTTCTCCAGACTTTTCCCAAGCTTGACAGTGATTAACAAAATGAAAATCAAGACTAAGCCATTTCATGGAAATCACAGCTCAGTGTAAAGCTAATAATGTCTCGATGGCCTTGCCTTGATGTGTGAGGCGCAATTCGAAGTGTTTTGGGCAAGAAAACTAGATTTAAAAGGTAAAGATATCTTCAAATCAATTTTACTAGCTGAATTCTACGTGTTCTTCATGATAAAGGTCTTCTGTTATTTGCATAACTATTTCAAAGTCCTACACAAATCATTTTTCACTAACTTTACAAAAGTAAGTGGTGCTCACTCAAGTGGAAATATTTTTTGACAGTTATATCGTCATTTGCTTATATGGATCTGCACCAATGTTAAAATGTGGAAAAATCTTCAGGATATTACAAATGTGTAATTTTACAGGATTTTTTCAAAGTGTAAACTTTTTTTTGATATGCACTGTAGATACTAAACTGGTCAGCAAAAGAAAGTACCCACTTCTTTCACAGGCTGCGCACAAAAATTCACCCCATAGAAATAACAATTTTGTACACAGGTTTGGTGCAGTATCCATTAGTTATCATATACCCAACAGGAAGTGATTATCTTTATTACAAAGAAATAAAATGACATACAGCATCTTGGTCACTGAATCAAAAGTCGAGGTTTTACACAAAAGTCAATGTCAAAGGATGAAATAAACCATACATAAACAACAATGTTCATTAATGTGTATGTCCTCCTCGTGCCTGGACACATTCCAGGCATCTCTGACGCATGCTTTGGACAAGTTGTCTGGCGTAGTCCTGGGGAAGTTATGTCCATTTCTCCTGCAGAGCTTGGATCAATGTTTGCCAAGTTCATCCAACAGATGCTCAATGGGATTTAGGTCAGGAGAGCATGCACACCATGGGATGACGTAAACGTCCTGCTCCTGAAGGAAGTTGGTGGTAAACCGTGCTGTATGGGGGTCCTGCATTTTCCTGTTGAAACAATGTGATGCCAGGATGTGCCTGCAGGAAAGACAGCAGATGGGGTCTCAATACTTCATCAACATAGCGCTGAGCAGTCAGATTACCTGCCAGGATAACCAGATGGGTCATATCGTTGGCTGATATGCCTGCCCACACCATCACAGAAGGTCCACCCCACCGATCAACTTCACGAATGCAACATTCTGCATATCGCTCTCCTGCTCTGCGCCACACACGCTCCCGTCCATCCACTGATCTCTTCTCTATCGCATTCCTTTTGGGGGATATGGTATGGCGGACAATAGAACTCGAGGGCTTCAAACAAAGGACCCCCCCTGCATATCCAGTTAGAGGAGAGATCAGTACGTATATTACTTGTATTGACGCAGAACCTGGATTCATCTGAAAACAATACTGCATTCCATTGTCTTCTGGTCCAGCGGCTATGCTCTCTGCAGTCTGCACCACCGCAGTCTATTCCTTCTATGGATAGTGGTCAACTCTTGACCTCTGCAAGGCCGTCTTGATACCACGTCCTGCTCCCTCAAGCGACGTCTCAGTGTCAGCACTGATAGGGTTATCATTTTGGCCCACTGTTTCTGCAGCTGTTCGGGTAGCTGGACGAAAACAATCTCGAAAATGTCGAAGGAGAATCCACCTGTCCTGATTAGGGGTTGTGACCCGAGGCCTTCCCCTTCTTTGTCTGTCACTTTACAGTTCCAGTTTCCTGATACCGTGTGGCCAGTTGAGAAATTGCTCTGTGCGAACAACCAACACATCTTGCAATTGCTCGATGACTTTCACCTGCCTCAAGCATCCCTATGGCCCTTAAGCGTTGTTCATGTGTCAGACGTGGCTTGATTTTCCTGATGGAAACTTGCTTAGACCACAGTAAAGTACTGTCAAGTCTAAAAGAGCTCACTGATTTTATTCTGAGAATTTGCATTATCAGGAAGGAGAGCATCCCTACATGCAGAGCACACTCATGACCATCATTTTTGACAAAACAGGTGTTCACTTTGATATATTGGTTGTTAAAAAATGTTGTCCATTAGGAGGCCATTTTTGCTTGGTGGAAAGTGCTTTTATGTGGGACTTTTGATTCAGAGACAAAGATACTATGCATGTCAATTTCTTCTTTGTTATGAAGATATTTGATTATGTGCATGTGATTAGTAAGAGGTCTTGTAGCCCACCTGTGTACAAATTTTTTTTCATTTTTATGTCGTGAATTTGTGTGTGCAGCCTTTGACAGGAGTGGGTACTTTCTTTTGCTGTCCAGTTTAGATAATTTCAAAGGCTGGATGATCTCACTTTTAAAGTTAAAAAAACTTACATTACATTCGAGATCAAATGAGAATACACTGAAATATTCTCAAATGAGTATACACTGAAATATGCAGCAGTTTCATATCAAATGTTTATTCATACTTTT
Source organism: Lytechinus variegatus (assembly GCF_018143015.1). Classification (NCBI taxonomy): domain Eukaryota; kingdom Metazoa; phylum Echinodermata; class Echinoidea; order Temnopleuroida; family Toxopneustidae; genus Lytechinus; species Lytechinus variegatus. The sequence continues at coordinate 66,308,738 of NC_054741.1, forward strand.
CTGATTATAATTGACTGTTTGGGGGTATTTTTACCTGAAATCTAAATCACCTCGATGACAAGCTGGACGTTGATTCCCTGGTATTTATTGGTTGTGGGCTAGAATTTGGCTGGTCATTCGGTACATCATTAAACTAATTTATGCCATGTAATCTTGATGCGTCTCAAACTACATATAAGATTAGGACATATAAACAGTTATTTATTCATATACATAAGTCTTAATACTATAAAAAAATTTTTATAGACTTACAAATCAGGAAAGATCGATGATAATCATCGATGATTGTTCCGTTATGGTTTACGTTACAGTCGTGATCTAATCTATATCACTTGAACCAATGAGTAAATAGTTCTTTTGATTATTTCTATCTGTAATCCTGTAGAATTCCAACCATGGCTGAGAGATTTAAGGATAGCATGATCCATAGTACGAGATGTCCTTCATGTCAAATTCCCAACACTGACCCCAAGGTCCTGTCTTGTTCTCACATCTACTGTAATGCCTGTGTAGAAAAACTCATTGAAGACCGTGAAAGTAACCTCAGCATTCAGTGCACTGCTTGCCAAGGAGAAACCCTGATCTCGGATATACAAGATGCCAGTAAACTACCGTCAGCTATAGCGTTTAAAAATGTTACGTACCAGAAATGCAAGAAACACCCAGGAGAAGATAAGGAGTGCTTCTGCTTGAACTGTAGGATATTTGTTTGCTACAAGTGTGTCGTCGAATATCACAAAGGGGAAAGTCATGAAATAATTGGATCAGCTGACTATGAAAGCAACCACATCCAGAGTATCAAAGTCTTGAGATCGGCAGTAGCCTGCAAAAGTTCTCGCTTTCAGAAGTATGTTGATTACATTGATGAAGAGAAGAGACGTGTGAAGAATGCTCAGAAGAAATGTGAAGGTGAAATCAGCGAAGCATATGATGACTTGGCCAAACAGTTGGCAGATAGGAAAAAGGAGCTCATTAAGGAAGCCAGGGATAGGACTGAAGGAGTAGAGAAAGAGCTGGAGGCAATGAAGAATTCGGCACTGCAATATATCAGTCAGTTGAAAACCGATGCTGATATGGTAACCAATAGGCCAGAGGTACCCTTCGATATAGATAGTTTGGCCATACATGAAACTCTGTGTGAAGACTTACAGGAGACATTAAATCAAGAAGATCCTGACTATGAACAGTCAATGAAATCAAGTAAGAAAGGGAAGAATATCCATTTTATGAGAGGCATTGAAGAGGACAAGCTAGTAATTGGTAATATTGGTAATTCAGTTGGAATTTGGTGTGACTTGCCTACAAAAAATAGCATGAATGCCATGGCTAGGGCACCAGATGGTATGATGGCAGTGGGATGTTCAACAGGTGGTATAGAGATCTTTTCTGCTGATGGTGACCACCAGCAGTCAGTTCTCAAAGATGTTGCCATTAAGGGATTAGATTTCCTATCTGATAATAGATGTGTTGTACTTGATGTTTTAAACAACATCACACTGTACACACCAGAGTACACAAAGATGAATGTAATATTCAACACTCTTGATGATGTAGAAGATGGAATGGGAAACCTCACTGTTGACGGTGATGATCGGATCTATGTAGCCTATGAGAAAGCCAAGAAGATCCAGGTATTCTCGTCAGAAGGGACTATGGAAGCAGAGATACCGTGTCGTGGATACGGACCAAATGAAATCAGAAGTTACAATGATTCACTAATCCTTTCATCACAGTTCTTTAATAACAGAGTGCGATTAATTGATAAGCAAGGTGTTGTGAAACATACATACAAGACATTTATTGAAGACCTGTACCTTGCTGTATCTCAGCGGAATACAATCCTGATTGCCAAAGTGAATCACGAGACGTGTATTGTGAGCATTGGTGAGTACACAAACGAGCTTAAGTGTATTGGGTACCTTGTTGAAAATCGAAAGTTCGAGAAGCCTGAGAGACAGTGGTATTGCCTCCATCAGTATCGATCAGGAGAGCTCGCTTTCTGCACCACTGACAGATTATATATATTTTACTGAAAATGATGGAATGTGCATTGTACAACATTCCTCACATCCCTTCCCCTCTTATGAGGAGGATCATGCAACCGGATGAAGTATTTTCTAGAGGAAAATGAAAAGTGTGGTTTGTTATTTCGTTTCACGCGTCTCATTACTTCCAAAAATCAAAAAAATTAAACTGTGGCGCCAATATGGTATCTTATGTTATAGATTTGGTGCGCGTGTTTAGCCAGGGCCAGTTGTTCAAGATTTTCCACGTAAGTTTGTAAGCCTTATTGCACTGAAAGATGCAACCTATGCTAATGTAGCCCTTTAATTCAGATATACTTAAAGCTTATATGTTCTATTAAAGATATTGAACACGTGTTTAATGAGGGCAAAGATCCACAAGAATGCTTAGTATTCCTTTGAATGGGTAATGTTGAAAAAGCGTAGTACTTTTTATCTTGTAAATTTGTGATCATAATCAACCTTAATGTAAATGGATATACTTCTCGTAACGGTTTTTAAAATCACATTCTTTGAACATCTGAAATACATCTGAGAACTAAGTGAACGTGTCCTGCATACAAGAAACATTACTCCTTTTTTGTTTTAGCTTCAGATATCCTGGTAAAGAAAACGCGATATTTATATTTCCTCTTTTAATAAATAGCACTTATCAATTCTATTAAACAATGGCTGGTTATAGTCTGGGTGGTGGGTTAAATGAAAGCCTTTTAACCTGAAACGTGACATTATAAAAGCTACAAATAAAATCTAATTTGTATAGGTATAACACATACATTTATTATACATTTCATTTGCAATTTATGCACTGTACTGGTAAATATTACTATGTATTTTAGAAAAGACATACATGTATACCTGGGAAGCCATCTGGAAGTCAAATTTAGTGATGAATATAATTTCTTTAAAGGCCATTGTTTTGAATCAATGAGTCCACTCTTCAAAACTGTGGACTCATAAATAAACAAGCATGCTTAAACATTGCAACAGGCATCAATTTGGCACTGTGATTACATCTTGAACTATAACCTGCTTTCTAGTTTGATTTTACAATGATGTACTACTGTACCTTTTAAAGGAAAAATATGGTTTGCAGAAGAGTAAAATCAAATAAATTGGAAGACTCGCACAGTTTACTTGATAATGACTTTATATGCCAAGCTTTGCAAAATGTCTGGTTACCATGTATATCACACAAATTTGATGATGTTCAATTTTTTAATAAACTGCTATTACATGTAAATACAAATTGTGTATTTGGCGTCATTGAGGAATATCTTGCATTTTAATTTGTTGTGCATCCTTAGAATGGTTTTATTTATTATTATTTGATTACACAATTAAACAGACTGCTAAAACAATATCATGATTTCTTTAATTAAAATTTGAATTCATCATTAAGAATGTCCATGTTTCAATTATTGTCTGTTCATTGAAATCTAATTTCTAATTTTTTAATTTGTTTCTTAACCCTAATTTTCCAAGGGGGGGGCCATCCCCTTGACAATTTTTTCCGATATATCTACTGCGAATTTTTTTTTGACCTCGCCGCTCACTGACTTTTTACTTTCAAGTCTCGCGCAAATTTTGAGACCAAATTTGTGACGCCCGGGTACGTGGTTTACGACATTACGTAACATTATGTAAGTGCATGTCAGACCCAAAATTGCTCAAAAACATGATTTCATGTACAAATCCAATGCAAATTGTGTATTTAGCCAAAATTCATAATGTATCATTATTTCTACTTTTACTGATTAAACTTAATTAATTATTAAACTAAATTGATTTTGCCTTGTTTATGATAGAAATTAAGTCTGGAACGATTTCCAGTAAAAAAACAATAAAAAACTAAAAGTAAAAAAACAAAGAAATACATAAGAAATTAAAAAAACAATAAAATACAAAAGAAATCGGTCTTGGTACCAGAATTTTTTTTCATTCACACTTATATTTTCACCAAAAAATAGTATTCTTGGAGCTTCATTTAGTGAATCAGAGCAAAAAGTATAATTTCATGAAAAAATCAAAATAATTCATATACAATGAAAATATATGAATTCAGCGAAATTTACTAATGCAACTGCGTAGATTACGTCATTCTCTACCATTTTGCAAATTTTCGTTGTGATCGCACAATCCGTGGCTGAGATCTTAAGGGGGGCCATAATGCCCCCCCACGCCCCGGTAATGACAACAATCAAAATACCCTGGAAGATTTAGGGTTAAGCTGTATTTTTGATTTTTAGTTGATGACATGCATTTATTGAATGGCCTGTATTGAGGGTTCTGTGACATTTCCTCTGGCGACCATTTCTCCCCTCTAAATTCCACACAATAATCGGATTACCAACTTCAACCCTGGGTTTGTCAAACTATTTGATAACACATACAAATCAAAGAGAAAACATTCTAGAAGGTCTAAGATATTAAGAATGGACATACAAAATTCATTTGCCCTCATACACTTGTGTCATTTTAACTGCTTTCGGTCTTTGGCAAATACTTGTCGGGTAAAACAAAAAAAACCCAAAAAAATCAGGCATTCCTATGTATACATGTATGGAAAAAGTAACAGACGTCACTTTTCAAAACTTATTGTTTGTGTATGAAATGTCTAATTCTAGATAATGTTCAGACCTTTGATCATTGTAAGTGGCATCCCTGAAATAATCAACTAGATATTTGATGACACTTGGTCTACCGTTCCTTGAGATTTTAAACCAGGGCTTGGATAAGCCTATGGTGACAAGGCCCACCTCAGCTGCCTTCCTGCCTTTTACATTACTGACAGCGGTTTTACGCCAATATAAAAAAAAATCCTTAAAAAGGCAAGGGCTGGCCTAAACTGCTTTGACTGAAATTTGTTACATAGTTAGTACATGTACATATATCAAACGTAGAAAAAAAAGTCTGATACATTTCAGAACAGTCAAAATCAGCTAGCAATACAGCAATGATACATGTACATGTAGTCCATAGGCCTACATATTCCTGAATACCTCTATATTCTAACATGTTTTGCTAGTGCATATTCACCTGGTAAACGTCATACCAAATCTTGGTTCAAACTAACATTCGTAAATTCCGGCACACTTGGCATGAATATTGCACTGACCTGATGGTCACATTCACGCCTCTCAGTGACTCTGAAATGATTTTGGTATTGTTTTCTTCATTGCCACCTGCTGATTAGGATCACGCTCAGTCAATGTAGTCGAAGTCTTCAGGAATTCCAAACTGTTTATCCAGCAATTTCTCCTCCAAGCAGAACTTCTTCTTACACCATGACTTGATGGAGAATACATTGTCTGCAATAAGCATGATGAATCAAAGAAAATTAGGAAAATATCACAATGCATGCCACATTCATTGTGTATAATGATCAAACCAAATGCTTAGGTGGGTGTTTGGGTTCATTGACCAGATTTTTCAATAATCACATTTTATCATTTTGTCAGAAATGCATCCATTTAAAATCTTTAAAGCCAAGCAATGAATATCTGTTGATGTAATATTTTGAAAATCACAAAAACAAGGAAAAACAGAAAACTGGTGAATGCACATTGATTGTTGAAAGGGTTGCCTTTACCTCTTTTACTAAAGCAGTTTCTGAATTAATTGAAATTCATCCATAATTTATAAGCATATTTATTGTCTGAATTGTCTAATACACTCTACCTAGCAAATTTGTAATAAACTTGTAGCCTGCTAATTGCATTGCATTTTGTTTAAATACACATTATAGTCTGGTCTGTTAGCGTCAAAAATGCCCTACTTGTGGACACGGTGGACAAAAGCATGATTTTTTCTCCAGACCTTAGTTTATGTATAAGAATTAAGAATGGGGTATGCTCCAAAAAATCTGGCTGCAGGAACAGTGAAAAAATGGGTGAAAATGTCAGAATTTATGAGTTCAGATTTTTCTGATATATAGACTAGCGCTAGTGCAAAACTCAATAGCAGTGCATTATTTTGCATTGGATTAGTTCTTGAATTCAGACCCTTTTTGAACAGATCTTCTGTTTGTCCTCGCATCTCAATGCACCAAATATCTGAATGAAGATGCTAACCAAGTCGAAGGGTGACGGTGGAGGGGTTGAATGTTGGCGTGTATGTACATATTTTGGTCTTGGGGGAAAGATGTGCAAGACACATTTTTTGCATGTGTTGGAAATTGTGTTGCCATGGTAACAGTGTATCATTGCAAAAATAAGGTACAAATCTTGCAGTTGGAACTACTTCCTCTGTTTTCATCCGATTCTCATGAAATTTGGCACACACATTGGTCTTGAGGTGAGGATGTCTAAGACACACTTTTGTGTGTCTTTCAGAAATCTTGTTGCCATGGTAACAACATATTATCTGGTGAAAATTGGGGAAAAAACCTTACAATTCAAACTGTTTCATCAGTTTTCAATCAATTTTCATGAAATTTGGCACACACATTGGTATTGAAGTAAAGATGTACAAGGCACTTTTTGTGTGTGTTTCCAAAATTGTATTGCCATGGGAACAACATATTACATGGCAAAATTTAGGTAAAAACCTTGCAATTTGAACTACTTCATCAGTTTTTTTTGTCTCACCTGCGAAGCAAAGTGAGACTATAGGCGCCGCTTTTCCGACGGCGGCGGCGGCGGCGTCAACATCAAATCTTAACCTGAGGTTAAGTTTTTGAAATGACGTCATAACTTAGAAAGTATATGGACCTAGTTAATAAAACTTGGCCATAAGGTTAATCAAGTATTACTGAACATCCTATTAGAGTTTCATGTCACATGACCAAGGTCAAAGGTCATTTAGGGTCAATGAACTTAGACCATGTTGGAGGATTCAACATCGAAATCTTAACCTGAGGTTAAGTTTTTGAAATGTCATAACTTAGAAAATATATGGACCTAGTTCATGAAACTTGGACATAAGGTTAATCAAGTATCACTGAACATCCTGCATGAGTTTCACGTCACATGACCAAGGTCAAAGGTCATTTAGGGTCAATGAACTTTGGCCAAATTGGGGATATCTATTGAATTCCCATCATAACTTTGAAAGTTTATGGATCTGATTCATGAAACTTAGACATAATAGTAATCAAGCATCACTGAAAATTTTGTGCAAGTTTCAGGTCTCATGATTAAGGTCAAAGGTCATTTAGGGTCAATGAACTTTGGCCGAATCGGGGGTATCTGTTGAATTACCATCATAACTTTGAAAGTTTATTGGTCTAGTTCGTTAAACTTGGACATTAGAGTAATCAAGTGTCACTGAACATCCTGTGCGCGTTTCAGGTCACATGACCAAGGTCAAAGGTCAGTGAACTTTGGCCGAATTGGGTGTATCTGTTGAATTACCATCATAACTTAGAAAATATATGGACCTAGTTCATGAAACTTGGACATAAGGTTAATCAAGTATCACTGAACATCCTGCATGAGTTTCACGTCACATGACCAAGGTCAAAGGTCATTTAGGGTCAATGAACTTTGGCCAAATTGGGGATATCTGTTGAATTCCCATCATAACTTTGAAAGTTTATGGATCTGATTCATGAAACTTGGACATAATAGTAATCAAGCATCACTGAACATTTTGTGCAAGTTTCAGGTCTCATGATTAAGGTCAAAGGTCATTTAGGGTCAATGAACTTTGGCCGAATCGGGGTATCTGTTGAATTACCATCATAACTTTGAAAGTTTATTGGTCTAGTTCATTAAACCTGGACATTAGAGTAATCAAGTATCACTGAACATCCTGTGCGCGTTTCAGATCACATGTCCAAGGTCAAAGGTCAATGAACTTTGGCCGAATTGGGTGTATCTGTTGAATTACCATCATAACTTTGAAAGTTTATGGATCTGATTCATGAAACTTGTACATAAGAGTGAAAGTTTTAAAGAAATCGGACAAGCAAAATAAAGTTATGGCTGCTTTAAAATTAAGATCCCTAAGGCTACTAGTATGTAGAATTCAAATTGGCAACTGGGTAAGTAAATTATGACAAGGGGTGAGGCCGCAAGGACAACTTTCCCATAAGACTAATACTTAGTTATCAGGATTTTTGGTTTTCTCCTAAATCCCTATTCCATTGGGGCCGTAATATAAACCCGGTAGTATGTTTTATGTTCTCATGAAAGAAAGATATAATTTGAAGTAAAACTTTTGAAAAAAAGAAATTTTAGCTAAATTATTATTCCAGTACATGAAAGACTGGTCCTTGCCTTCTTACATCACTATGACATCCAAGTGCGGTCAATTTGAAGTCTTCATGGGTATAGTGATTACCAATGTTTTTAACTTTAATATGTTCACAACTTTGTTATGGTTTGTCCGATATTGTTCTAAACTTTGACCTATAAACTTGTCTGATTTTTCATTTATATTATATGACCTTTATAACGTCATATAATAGCGCAGGGTATTAATCACCTTCAATAATATTTATAGGCTTTTTTTTGGGGGGGCGGAGAAGGTCCTTAAAAACTGACAACATAAAAATATAGAAGGTTAAAGGCCATGACTACGAGGAACTTAAACACTCTTAAAAAAAACACCCCTTACATTTTTTATTTTTTTTTTTTTGGGGGGGGCTTTAGAAAATTGCCACATAAAGAGTAAAAGGAAATTATAACGACTAGGAACTTAACCCCCTCCCCCCCCCCAAAAAAAAGGGGGGAATCCTTTACACTTCAGCATATTAATTTAAAGCCTCAAACATTCTGCTTTGAAAAAAAAATGTTTCCGGTGTCCTATTAATCAATGTTTTATTTGAAGCATGAAGCAGGGGCTGTCACAGAAATATACTGAAAAAATTAAATGAAAGAAAATATAAGGCTAAGATCTATTGTGCACATAGGTATATTTTTGATATGGTATGTTACTGAGTCATGGATTTGCAAGTGAATTTCTAAAAAAAGTGCAGAGATTTTGTATATATATTTCTATAATTAGTTGCATGATTAAAGGTACACTTTAAAATATGTCAGAAAAAATATACTTAGAGAGAGACAGGAAACAGGAGATCGCATGGTGAAGCTCAAAATCAAGAGTGATGTGAAAGTTAAAAAGAAAGAGTAGGAACGGAATATGAATATGAATAAAAGACTGAGTATGAGAATATAAACAATGGTTAATTGCATGGGTACTGTAAACAATTTTTTCATCAAATCAAAATGCATTCAATTTCAAATGAATGGTCTGAAGTGCAAAGGACTCTTCTTACCTTTGAAGGGGGGGGGGGGCATTTTCTGCTAAAAAGTATATCAGCCCCCGATTTTTCGGGGGGAGGGGGGGGGTTAAGTTCCTAGTCATAATCCTTTAACTAATTTTTATGAGGTCACTTTCTAAAGACCCCCCCCCCCAAAAAAGAGTAATGTCTAGCTTTGAAAATGCATTGACCCCTGAGGGACAAAGGTGTAGACTGGTTTGAGCATGGGGAAGTAGAACTAAAAGTGGTATGGGGAGGGGTGCACATCTTGGGGAGGTGGAACTAAGGTTTGGAAAATCAGCTGTTGAAAGTAGAAGGGGTACACATTTTGTTTTGCTTGCCAGTGTTGGAACTCCTCTGGTTCAGCAGAAGGTTTCATATTCACCCAGTGTACCTCCAGCCTATATGCCCTTAAGGGGATGCGTTTTTTAAGAGTGTTTATCATTTTTATGTTTCTAATGGCCACTGCCTTTAACCTTCTTTGACGTCAGATTTAAAGGACTAATCCTGCCCCTTCCCCCCAAACCCAGAAATATTAATGAAGGTGATTAATACCTCCACATTGTAACGCAGAGAAGACATTTAGAATTTAATATGAATCTTTACCCTAAGATGAATATTTCTTCCAATTTTTATGAGCACTGACTAATAACAGGGTAAGAAGTTTGATCCACAATAAGTTTTCCTACATTTCTGGCTATCATATGTGGCCCTGGTAATGCACTCTCTGACAAATGCAAAAAAAAGGTTCTTGCACACCTTTACCCCAAGGCCAATGTGTGAGCCAAATTTCATGAGAATTGGTTCAAAACTGATGAAGTAGTTCAAATTGCAAGTTTTTACCTAAATTTTGCCATATGATATTTTGTTACCATGACAACACAGTTTCTGAAACACACAAAAAAGTGCCTAGTACATCTTTACTTCAATACCAATGTGTGTGCCAAATTTCATGAGAATTGATTGAAAACTGATGAAGCAGTTTGAATTGTAAGTTTTTTTTCCCAATTTTCACCATATAATATGTTGTTACCATGGCAACAAGATTTCTGAAAGACACACAAAAGTGTGTCTTAGACATCTTCACCTCAAGACCAATGTGTGTGCCAAATTTCATGAGAATCGGTTAAAAATAGAGGTTAAATAAGTGGTTCTAACTGCAAGATTTTTACATTATTTTTGCAATAATACGCTGTTACCATGGCAACACAATTTCCAACACATGCAAAAAATGTGTCTTGCACACCTTTCCCTAAGACCAAAATATGTGCATACACACCAACATTCAACCCCTCCACCGTCACCCTTCGACTTGGTTAGCATCTTCATTCAGATATTTGGTGCATTGAGATGCGAGGACAAACAGAAGATCTGTTCAAAAAGGGTCTGAATTCAAGAACTAATCCAATGCAAAATAATGCACTGCTATTGAGTTTTGCACTAGCGCTAGTCTATATATCAGAAAAATCTGAACTCATAAATTCTGACATTTTCACCCATTTTTTCACTGTTCCTGCAGCCAGATTTTTTTGAGCATTCCCCATTCTTAATTCTTATACATAAACAAAGGTCTGGAGAAAAATCACGCTTTTGTCCACCGTGTCAACATAATTTCGCTAACTGACCAGACTGTTAAAGGCAGGGTCAAGTGAACTTCAGAAAAAATATTGATTCGAATAGAGAAAAATTGAACAAGCACAACACCGATTTACTTGACTGAACCCTAAAATGTTGAACAATGGTAATTCTACATGTTCTGGGAGGAACAAAACTTTGTTTCACAGGATAATGAAGAGAAAATCAGAATATTTTATATAATAAAATACAAAAGAAATAGTCAGTGGGTGACATCATCAGTCACCTCATTTGCACACTGACCAGGATGTGCATATAACTGCTGTGTGTAATTAAAGCAAAACTTCAAAATGTCATAAATCTCTCATTTTCGATAAAATTTCCATGAAATTTTCAGTTTTATGCTTGTTTAATTTTTTTATTTTTATTCAAATCAACTTTTTTGTTGGGGTAGACTTGACCTTTCAGTCAACAGAGGAAGTACTTCCTGTCATCAAATAGGTTAAAAAAAACAGGAAAATGAGACAAACCTAATAATAAAGTTTGATGAAAACTTATCAAAAAATAGGGAGTAATGAGGTTGGAATTCATCAATTTGGTGGTCTCATGTGGAAGAACATCACCTGTATGTCATGTGGTATAAATTCCATACATTGCAGTTTTGATGGTTCATTATCTCTTTTTTAAATAAACAGAAGCATGTATGAAATAATGTGTCTAACTATTATTGTCTCCACGAGTATCCAGTTTGTGGTCAATTTTCAACATTGGGAAATTCCTTTTGCAAGTGAAGTTACAAAATTGAAACTTGACAAATTTTACTAATATTATTCTTTGACGGATTTTCCCCAAACCTTAATAAAAGAAATAATTGATCTGATTTTTATCAACATACAGTTCACTTGAGGGTATGCTTTTTTCTCTAACAAATTGAAATTTCATATCATCATGAGTTTGGCAAAACTTAAAAACTTAATGCCTCACCTGTCCATCTGTTTGTTGCTTCCTTGGCAACCAATGTTTCTGCCTTGACCTCCTCAATCACTTCCGGGTCACATTCTCTAAATCGCTCTAACTCAGCATCTAACCTGCTATTCTCTGTCTCATTTTCTGACAAGACCTTAAGAAGTTCTGCCCTTTCATCCTTATTAGGAAAGAAAGAGAAAAAAATAGTATATAGGGAAGTGGATTTCTTTATCATAATACCATCCTATCTTTGGATATAACTGTTCCAGGAAAACTTCGCCATTGATTCAAGCACTTTTATAGATTACAGTAAAAAAGAATTCAGTGAAAACCTCATCCATATTTAAAAGTGATGAACTGCCTTTTCAAAATGTATGAAAACCCCCCACAAAATTAGTTTTAGCTATCTCAAAGCACATTTTAAAAAAACTGAGCAATCACATAATATCTCACAGCTACTTTGAACAGATCTTGACTTGAAAATGAAAAAATCTGTACTCATTGGTCAGTGAACACTTCCCATTTTTTTTTCTAGATGTTCATTTGTGAATTTACTCTTTACTTCCATTCTAGCGTATCAGCAAAACAAAAGGGTTCACATTACACAAAATTGTGTAATGAATACTAAAGCACTGACTTCACTAATATTTTGTTTGCATGTGAGCGTTTTTTATATCATACTTCATTGGAGCATGAAGAAAAATATCCACAATCTCAATTTGATGGGGATTGGTCCATGGGGCTTAACATGTGTAAAAGAGTTCAAAATACTTACAGATTCCTCTTTGCCCACTGTTGACTTGGCTGCAGTTTTCTCCAGGGATATCCGCTTCTTTTCACTTTCATCCAGGGCTTTAGTAAGATCTTGAATTTTCCTCTTTCTCTGCAAATAAAAGAATGATCAAAACAGAAATGAACATAGAAACTACTAGTTTCAATGGTGGAGCAAGGGTATTTTTAGAGGGGGCGAGTGGGGGGGGGGCATTGGCGGCAGAAGGAGGGGACAACAAAAATTTTTTTGACAAGCCCCCCCCAAAAAAAGGTTCTCAACCATAAAATTTTAGGGAAGACGTAGGCAAATTTAGGGGGGACACGTCCCCCCCGCTTCCGCCGCCTAGGGGGGGGGGGAGATAATGTAAAGGCAAAGTCTAAATCTTTTTTCGACATGATCCAGACCTCATACTTTTACACTCTTCATTCTCCCCCTCCCCTAATGTTTCAGTAATTGAAAACCTTTGGGGGCAGGTCCTCATTGTACAATACATATGACTAGTTTTATGTGTGGTTTAATTGTTTTGTGACAAAATAAAGTAAAAAAAAAAGTAAAGGAGAATTGTGAGTCTTTTCTGGTCTTTTCTTGTACCTCAATCTACAGAATAATCATCTCAAACCATAATAGTGACAAGGGGGGGGGGGGGGGTTGAGGGGGTAGGGTCTTTGTTGGGACTTTATCCCTTCAACACTTAACCCAAAAGTTATGGAACCTGTACTGAGTGGCATTTCTACATTTGCCCTTTAGATTTCCTGAACTTCTTAAGATCTTAGATGTGATTATGAAATAGAGTTCAAAGTTTAGAGCATGCATGTGAGTGTGTGTTCATGTAGGCCGGAGAACCACTTACCACTTGGCTAGCCTTACTCGGGAAGGCCCAGAAGTAATTTGACGTTCCTATCCTATCAGAGTCCACCAATCCATCATCTACAAGGCTTTGGAGTACATCTTTAACTGCCATAGGGGCTGCAAGCAAAATATAGGACAAGACAATATTGTAATCCGCCTGTGAATCGCTGGTTATAGCAAATACGATAGAATACAAATTAACAAGATAAAATCTTCTAATAATCAAAGCTAATACCAAGGATCGACATGTGATGTACATTGGCAGCTCAAGGGATTGCTTGCCTATTGACTAGGTGAGTGAGGGTCTGAGATTTATCATAGTATTTGGACAATGTATAATTTAGATGACCCTTTTCTTTTCTATGTTTAACCCTTCATTCTCATTGGTCGAAAGAAGCACAATTGCAAGTTGAAACAACTCATTTGGTAGCATGTATCAAGTCTATCACAGTACTCAAAAAGGGAATTAAAACATTTCCTAAATGAAACATACACGTCCAGTTAATTTATCTGAGATTACACCCAATATACAGTGCGTTCCGCAAAGAACGAAGCCAAGATTTATTGATGAGTTATCATAAATTAATCACAAATACAATAGACAAATGACACACCATTGCAAAGCTTAGAATCTCCTCTGTCATCTCAAATTTCTTAGTTTATTTCTCATTCATGCATGAGTGAGCAAAAACAATTTGAAAAGGGGATACCAAAAAGTCACTTGGCAGGCTGTATCTGGGTTTCAGAAAGTAAACCACAATTTAAAAAAGTTCAATATCTGCTCTTTAATTTGATACCTCAATTACAGAAAATGGTAAAAAACATAACAAAATTCTGGTTATTTGAAACAAGGCTTGAATTTCAATAATTTCATAAAATGAAGAGGTATTACAGGCTCGCGTGGTCAATCGCTTTGACGATCAGCCATTCATGAAGACGGTCACTCTTTTGTTAACCTTGTGATAGCTTCTGTGCGAAACAGCTGCAAACACGTTTATTTAATGAAATTATGGAAATACAAGCATTGTTTCGAGAAAACAGAACTTTTTTACTTCTTGGCCATTTTCTGTGAAGAGCATGATCGGTTCATCACGGACGGACATTTGATAGATTTTGAAAGTTTTGAAGGCTTGTAACAAATTAGGAATAAGATGAACAAGGTTCCTTTGTGTTTTATAGTGAAGGGTAGGACATAGTATGCTGAATGATTAAAAAAGTTTGTTGCCATGGTTACCTACAAACACAGGTATCCACTAAATGTGCCATATCACGGACGGACAAGATAGAAATGTGGTTTTTAGAATTTTTGTACATTTTTATTGTTTCTATCTAAACAGCTTTACATGGACCAATTATTGTTAATGCACCTAACACTTGGGTATGTTAGCTTCTATGTTCAGCATATTGAATTCTTAACCAATATCAAACTTCCGAGAGAATTGCAAATATTTTCCATCACGGACGGACATCATGGACGGACATCACGGACGGACACAATTAAAATACAATGGAAGTACTCTGTAAAAAGTTCTTAGTACTTTTTTGGTAAACAAATGCAATTGTTTTGATGATTTGTACATATTTTAATAATATTAAACAGTACTAGTTGCACAATCAAGTTGCTACAACTTCAATCAAGTTGCTGCAACTTGATTTAAGATGTAGCAACTTGATTTCTATGCTAGACGCACAGTATAATCTAGACATACGATTGCTCTTAACACATTTCTTGTCAAAATCGAACGTAAAGAATAGGTGATGTACAAAATAAAAAACGTAAAAAGCCATTGATATGCAGGCAGAAAGGAGCAAATTCACATGACAGTCCTTTTACTTTCAGAAGATGTTAGTATTCATAGAGAATTAGCAAGTGAAAAGACTTTAAATAAAAAATTAACATCCTGGTTCTTCCCGCATACATTTTTTACATAGTTTTTGTGGCTCAACTTACCCCAGACGATGGCACAACTTACCCCACAGATGGGGCAAGTTGAGCAATTTGACATCCTTTTTTTCAAAGGTCACAATGACATTCAGCGTGGGGGTAGAAAGTTATATATAGGTGAAAAATATTTCCCAAGAATCAAATTTAAAGGTAAGGTACTTATTTCTACAATATTACTAGTCATATCAATTCTAACGTGCAAAATGCAAAAAGTGTCACAACTTACCCCGCCTTCCCCTATTGTCTTTTTAAAGTGTAGAATACAAGTAGGTTCAAAATCAACAGCTTGTTGATTATTGATCATGTTGATACAAGTATTTTTATGATCATGATGATTTTAGGCATTAATTTTCCAAGAGCAAAAGGGCCGTCTGCACCATCCCGAGTTTTCAAATTAGCGCGCTATTTCTGATCCGGCAAATTATCCCGATCTGAAAAATCTCGAGATTGTTTGTAATGCAGACGCAATTATCGCGCTAGTTCGTAGGATTAATCTCGAGATTGCAATCCCAAGTCAACTCGGGTTTATTTGCAAAATAGCGCGCTATTTACGAATTATCGCGCTAATTCGTAGGTGCAGACGCACTCGGGTTTGGACTCGGGTTAATTTATTCATGACCTTCAGTCCATAATGCAATTCGCTTTCCATTTCCGCCTTGGTCAAAACATAAACACATCGTGATTGTACTGAATGCATGCGAAAGTCAACTTTATCGCGAATAGCGTTCATCAATTCCCCAATCAGCAACGATGGTGTCCAGCCCCCCAGTGAATGGATTTTGGGAGAGACCAGACCGATGGGGAGGTGCTCATTATCGACGATGGTCATAGTCAATAACAATACTGACAGCAGTGTCGTCTTATTCCTTCGCAAAATGTGAGCAAATAGCATTTCTTTCCTCCTCTCCCCCCCCTTGTCGTTGCCTCCTCCGCCATCATATTAAACGAAGAATACTTCACTCGCTTATAATTATGTTATAGCGCGGCTGAGCTGAGAGGATTGTTGCATAACAACGGTCGAATTCGGCGAAAGTGCTAGTGAAAAGCTAAGAGTACAACATGCACTTGATTGCGTATCGCGGGAAGTTATTCAAAAGCGCGGGCCGTTGAAACTCCAAGATCGAAAGTGCGCATGCTCGGAATATCGGGCTTGTTGCGCCTCGCTCGAGCAAGAATCGCTCTTCGTGCGATGGTGGAGACGGGGTTTCTTGAATCTCGAGATTAATCGCGAAGAGGGCTGATCGGGCTAAAATCTCGAGATTGAGCAAACTCGGGATGGTGCAGCACCGCCTAAAGATGTTTTTTTAAGGTCCAAAAACTAAATCTAAAAGATTAACAGGTCACTGATCCTTATGCTTGTTTGTTGGATCAACACTTGTCAGGGGCTCTCTTTAAATCCATCTTTTGCATACTGTATATCAAAGCGGAGACACCCCATAACATCAACAGCCCTCATGTATTTAGGCCCTGACCGAATCCAAAATTGAAATTGATATTCCAATCCAAAGCTTAACTTCTAAACACTACATTGCAAGCTTTATGCATTTTCACAGTTTACCAGATAAGCGATTTGCTTAAAATTAGCTCCAAAATGGACTTCGAAAAAAGGTATTCATGTAATTTTCACAAACCTATGTTCTGTTAGAAGCATTGTGAATCCATAAGTTTGTACATGGAAAAATTGATTTTTCTGCTTATCAGATTATGCATTGCATTCTACTTCTTCTCCATCACTTTCTGCAAGCTTGAATTGATGAAATCTACAGCTTTGGACTTGTTCTTGCCATACTTTGTTTCCCGCTTTTTTGGCATATACATACATGCAGCTTTTCAACTCTATCTGCATTCCAATAATGCTTAACAATTTTCCTGACAACAATATAGCCCCAATAACGGCCAAACAAAGATATCACAAAAAATTGTGAAGAGTTGTAGGCTTATTCCATTTGAGTTCTGAATAATTCTCAGAGCCATTTTTCACTGCAATTAGAAGCTAAAATTAAACTCATAATCTGCTCAGCAAAGTTTCTCATTTGCATATATGAATCTTTCCACAAGTATTTCACTCGTCCGTCCGTGATGAAATTAATGTCCGTCCGTGATCATTTTTCATTGATTTATTAAATGCACAAAATGTATGGATTTTAGCTATGTTCAAATAAAATGATGAACAGTGTCCAGTGAAATACTTCTACACACTTTTATTTCTGTTTCTATTCTGATAAAGAATAAAAAGCTGAGTCCATAGACATTATCCTAATAAAAATGATCACGGACGGACATTAATTTCATCACGGACGGACGGAAATGTTAACATCTACAAGGAAAGTTTACTTCCCATATTTTTTCCTACTAATTTATGTTTGATGATAGATTAATGTTCAGAGTGCAAGACCATTAAAAAAATTGGAGTAACTTTGAAGACAATAAAACTAGAGTGAAATGAATTTGAGTGAATTAACTTTGTCCGTCCGTGATCAAATTAATGTCCGTCCGTGATCATTTTTGACTGACTTTATGATATGGATAAAATGTATGGATTTTAGCCATGTTCAAATAAAATAATGTACAGTGTTAAGAGAGATACCTCTAAACCTTTTTATTTTTTATTTCTACTCTGATAAAGAATAAAAAAACTTTTCATCTTTTTTTCCATCACGGACGGAAATTTCAAAATGGAAATGTTAACACCTACCAAAAAAAATTAGTTCCCAATATTTTTTTTCTACGATATTATGTCTGATAATAGAGAAATGTTCAGAGTGCAAGAACATCCAAACCAAATTAGAGTAACTTTAAAAACAATAAAACTAGAGTGAATTTAATTTGAGTAAAAATGTCCGTCCGTGATGAGAGGTAGCAGCACCCCCACGAATAAAATGGACTATTCCGGTACTTTCGGAATCATCAATCTTCATGAAACTTAGTTTTTTGAAACCTGAGATATCAAAGATTATTTTAAAAGCAAATTTGATAAAAGTACCTTAAAAAAAAAATTTCACCTCAATGCGAACCCTTAACCGATCATGCTCTGAATAAGGTATCAAATAACAGAGCATATATTGACGACTTTATAGGCATGTGATTTTCTTTTTGAAATTCAGATACCCCCGCCAAATGAGTTTTTGGTATCCTGTCTTCAAATTGTTTTTGCTCACTCATGTGTAGATGAGGATAATCTCAGTAATTTGAGATGAAAGAGGAGATTCTAAGCTTTACATTGGTAGGTCATTTTTCTGTTGTATTAAGTTATGATAAATCATCGCTAAATCTGGGTTCCGTTTTTTTGTAGGACTGAATATAAGCATTTGAAGCATACAAATTCTAATACACACGTAATACTTACTTATACCCTTTTCCTTAGGTGCTATTTTCTCAATTTCTTTCAGCTGGAATACACCTTTCTGCAAGAAAGATATAAGGCAAGCCTTGAAGGTTGAATATGCATATTGGGCATTGACAAAAAGAAGGCTTTAAAATGTTGATTTTGAGAAAAGTTATCAATATAAGGTCAATGAGGCACTTATGTATTTTGTGAGTTGTGAATAAACTTTTCTCTAAATCACTGTTTTCTAGTCAAGGTGAGCTATTGTAAACTCTGGATGTTGATGATAAAACAATCCTATAAATAAATAATGACTACATACATTCCAACAAACATTCTTGGTTTTATTTATATGACTGTGACAGCCAACCTATTGCTGATATGTGAACCCTCTTCAACCCCCCCCCAAAAAAAAGAATTCTAAAAGTGCTTTTGATTGATTTTCAAATGTGAACTCGTGGGCAAATTTGTAAAGGATGTACCCCTACCCCTTCTTCTAAACACTGATTATTCTTTCATCAAGTGTTCAAACTTTGAAGTATAGCATCCAGCGATGTGTTTGTGACAGCCATAGAGTAATTCTCAAGTTTTCTTTTATGATGGTGATAAGAACTGATTTGACATAATGTAAAATCTTTGTCAACACTTTGCATTAAACAGATAAATGATACATGATGAAAATTCAAATAAATGTGAAATGGAATGGTCCATTACTTCTGAATTTACACGGTACACTTATCAATATTAAATTAGATCTAAAATTGCATTAACATACCTTATCAAAAAATATCTCTTGCATCCTCTGCCTCTTTTCCTCCAAACTGAGTCCACGTTTCTTAGACTACATAGTAAAAATTGAGACAAAAAAGCATATAATAAATAACAGCAGTCATCTAAGTATCTATAACACTATAAAGGAACATGATATAACAGGCTTCCAAAGTTAACATGAATAAATAACAAAAAATTAACTAGGTACAGTTGCTCTCAAAAGTTTGTGAACTCTACTACAAAATGCACCCATTCATGCCAAGTATTGAATGTAGACAACAACACTGTAATGTTTGTGGCGAATCCAGAGAAAAAAAAAATAAATAAATACTTTAATATAATCTGATATCATTATATGAAACATGGCAGAACTTGAACACTTTAAATATGTTCCTTTTTCTGGTGAGGCTCACTTTTGGGTACCACTGTACATGTATATCATGTTGATATAACTTTTATAGATATTTTTTATATTTTTATATTTTAGATAATTTATAGATACCAATCATTATATTGTTACATATAAGAATAATTGTAAAAGAATTTTAAAAGCAATTACATTCATCTATTAGTTATTTCCCTTTAAGGATAGCCAAGAATTGTAAAGAACATTCAAGAATGTCTTTTTATTATGCAGGCCTTGCCTATTTAAAAGGCCAAGGAGTTGTATTGTTATTTCTGAATAGAGATTAGGAACAATAGGCTTAGCTATGTTATTGACACTCTTGATTTCAATGAGGTCATTCAAGAGTGTTCTGGATTTTGACTGCTCCTGAAAGGAGAAAGTTTTTTTAAAGAAAATGCTAGAACCTTCCTTAATAGTGAGTTCTAGAAGAATAGCTGCAAACTATATAAAGCTGGCGGATTCTTCAAGATTCATCACATCATATTAGATCACACCATCACATCATATGAGAGCAGGAGATCACATCACATCATATGAGATCACTTCACCAGATCAGATCAGAGCAGTTTATGCATCAATGAACTGTTTGCAGTTATTTTGAGAAATTATCAGTTCTCATCGAGATCATCAACATCATCAACCTGTTCAATGAACACGCTTCAACCCATGGATTGCTGAAATTGACTGTTAATCATCATCAACATCGTCTTCACGGACATTTCAACTCGTTGCAGTGACTCTTATTATTCATCGGACTTCAACCTCAGTTTCATCATCGCCATCATTGTGAATTTTCGCCAGTCAACTGGGATTTTTATCATTTGGATTATTACTTGGATATAGCATCATCACTTCGGGATTTTACATCGGACACTTCAAGAGATTTATGTAAGATCATTATTTGTTTTATTTATGTATAATTATTTCCTGTAATAAAAAAAAGAGGAAATTAAACACAAAGAAGAAATTAAACACTTGTTATTTGTTGCAGTATCGTAACAATATTAACAAATAATCAAATCTAATACGTGATTATAAACAATTAATATAATTATTTTTGATCAAGTTTCAAATTTCATTATTTGTTATATAATAACTTTTATCAATTTTGTAACATTGTTAATCGAAGGTACGTCATACATAAGCGGTTCAAGCCCATTGTATTTGCTTTGTGTACAAAAGGGATCTACACAAGATCAATCTGGTAAGAAAGTAAGAAACCTCCAATTTTTTTATCGTTTTAAATTTTTTGAACCTTCATACGCATTAGGCAAATGAAGGTGTAAAGATAAGTAAAAACTAAAATCACAAACATTTACGTGATTTCTATCTTCAATGATGGATTTCCTAGGGAAATCCATATTTGTTTACATGTGTCCCTATATGAGAGGCGGTTCAAGGCTTTGTGATCAAATGACAATATAAAAATCATTTTAAAAAAATATGATTCGCAGACTGACGGAGTCTCAAGGGCAAGGCTAGGCCCACTCAAGGGTTCATTACCATCCTGCCTGTGGGGAATCTACAGGTCTATGGTATGCCTATGCTGTACACAGCACACAATTTAAAAGATCATTAAAATATCACTTTTTTTACCAAAAATAATAATTTCTGTACAGTTGCAATTTATTTTTCATTAGAAACTTGGCGGTAACTTTTGTATTCACAAGAGCGCTCAAAAACTAAAATCACAAACATTTACGTGATTTCTATCTTAAAAAACGCTTGCGTTGCGTAACGTTGGGGAAGAAAAGATGGCGTTGGGGAAATAAGATGGCGACGTAAACATTGGGCAAGTCTCTTCCGTCTCCGTCTTTTCATGATATTTTTCTCATTTTTTGGATGAATTCTTGTTTAAAAATAAAATCCAGAGTAGAAATGTTGGAAATGGAGTTGCATAATGTACATGATTTAGGGCTAGAGTAAATCTTTAAGAAAGAAAGTACAAATCTCAGAGGCAAAAGTTTCAGGTTTTTTTATGGTACACGCAAATGAATAGAAAGGAAGACCTGGCTTCATTGAGAGTAACCTTACGTTAGTAAATGATGTTTACTCTCTAGAAGCCTCCTGGCTAGGTAGAATGGGGTCGCAATACATACTAACATTAGCATTCAAAATAAACAAAATAATAAATAAATCATGTAGATCTAGATGTAGGATGGGGGGGTCGGGTGTCCGGACACTTTATATTTTTGAAGCCTTCTTTTTTGTCTTTGGATTACACAAAGAATATAAATTCAATAGGCTAGTTGTAATCATCTTCTGTTTTGTTCTTTAATAGACTTTATATTTTTTGACATTTTGTACTAAAAATTGATGAAACTTTGCTTACAAATTTTTCCAAATGACTATATAGCCTATGCCAGGCATAGCCTAGGCCCTATGGCATTACCAAAATTGATCATCTGGACAGGTCGATCAAAAATAGGTTTCAACTTGCTACACTGACTGCCTCCTTCAATCCTGAAGATTCTTGCAGTATTGTAGTACCGGGGACCGGCAGGTGCAATATATGGCAGTGTATCCTACTGCCGAACACTTTTATTTCAGTGCTTTAAAAATGACAACTAGAGGAAATACAATCAAGAAAAAATTATCACTTGCTATTCCAAATATTCTGAAAATTATGAATATGGGCTATTCCACGGTTACTCACGTTACATTTGGAGACACCTTGACTCATACTTGGAGCTGTAACTCCATTATTATTGATAGGAACTAAACATCTCCTTATCACAACAAAGTACACAGTCTGACTATCCTTCGTATAAAAACAAAACTTGGGAAATTCTATTGTGCTCCTGGCAAATCTTTGGAATGTGTCGGTTACTCACGTTACATGATTTGGACATGCATAAAATGAAAAGTCGACATAAGTGAAAAGTCTCCTCATACAAGGCTTTTATGAAAGTTGATTATATCCATTTCAAAGAAGTATATTAGGGAGACAAACTTTGTATATACTATATAATTAAAAAATAAAGAACACATGGTTTTTACTTGGGGTGCAGATAATATGGTTACTCACGTTACGGTTACTCACGTTACATTTTGTCCATGTATGGTTAACAACACACATGTCATTAAAAATTCAATAATGTGTGTAAAATTCATTGCTAGGAACATCTAAAAGAGATTTTATACCAAATATTGGAACAATTGGAGCTTTATTAGGGAGTAGGAGGGAAAAGTATGATTTCGCTTACTAATTATGCATAAATTAGCATAATCGCTCAATACCAATTTGCATGAAATAAATTACTGTATAGTATTGTAGATTATGTCCAAGACAACCTGAACGCAAATTTTCGGCGTGATAGTGCGGCCAATGGCCGAGATCTCAAGGGGAGCCTGGGAGCCCTCCCCCGGGCCATATCAACTCCCAAAATACCCCGGCCTAGATAGGGTTACAGGTAAGGGCATTCAATGTGTTGTTCAAACACTCTTTAAAGTTTGGTTAATCAAAACCAAGTCTTACTAATGCACTCTCGCATTGTGAATACTTCTACTAATATTCAATTTTTTTGTGTGATTGTATGACCACTGATATTTTGATGAACAAAGAGTCACATCAAAGAGGTGTACCCTCATTTTGCTTTTAATTAATCAAAAATAACTTCACAACTCACTATGAGACTTAAAACTTGACATCCCACAGAAAATGTTACCGAACTGAATAATTTTTACTGGTTACTCACATTACATGATGGTTACTCACGTTACAAAGTTACTCACGTTACAGTTTTTCTTCATCAATTTTATAAAAAAATTGTACTTTTTAATGATTTTGATAGTCATCACTGTATCAAAGATTGTTTGAAGGAAGAGAATTTAAAATCCCACCAATTAACTGTGAAGAATTTTTCTCTCAGAAAACAAAGTCAGCTTTTTCGGTTACTCACGTTACATCACCTGAGCAGGTTGCAATATTTATTTTTGAATGAGTACTACAAATTTACTTGAAAAGCGGTTGTGTATTTTAAGTAATTTGACTCTTCTAAACTTCAGAAATATATAAAGTGGCATGTTGTTGCAACAACAAAATGGTAATAAGGCATATTTCATTTTTCACTATTTTTCTTGTATTTTGGTACACAATGGAAGACACAACTTTTGACAATTTTTTTTCCAAAGTATACATGATATGAAAATAAACTTTTTATTTCTTGTTCCTGAAACTATCATGTATGAAGGACTTAAAGTATTAAAAAATTCAAGAAAATATTGAATTTGAATTTTTAAGCTCATGTCCACCAACCTGTGGAATTGCCCATATGATGAAATAATTTTATATTTTCCAACTGTTTTCTTTGCACCGCACTTGCCGCATACCCCTTCGCGAAAAACAATTATTTTCTTGCGTGACAAATTACATCATAATATTTCCGGACGCGCGCCGGATGGGTCAAAATATTCTTGATTATGATGATGTAAGAAAGAATTGCATGTGATTTTTTCATAATATATCATATATCATGAGTAAATTCTAAGTTTTTGTCTGCTTTCTTATATTGCTTCTGAGCAGATCTTTGTAATAAATTTGTGTTTGCTATAAACTAATTTCATTTTTTTTTTATTATTGCGCGTTCGATATGGCACTTTCCAGTATTCTCGTTCATATCGTGACCCTCAGACATCAAGTTCTATCGACGGCTCTCTATGCACGATAAACCTCGTGCATGGCCGGGGTACCGGGTACCTTGTGAACTAGCATGACTAGCCGCGACAGTCGACGGTCTGAGCGATGGAGCGGACCAGATTGAAATTCGGCAAATAATTAGGTCCGTATTTCCATCAGAAAATAGATCAGTTGGAATCAATTGTTAATGCAAAACTATGTTAGGCCCTATATGATATTTTAAGCATTTTCTGTCATTTTAGAGAAAAATAAGGTAAAAGTTTGATTTTTTCGCCTTGTTTTTGCAATCTTCAGTAGAGGCGCACAGCCAATATGGGAGACTCTCTCCAATAGGGGAGACAATCTCCCACATTGGAGACTTGCTTTGCAAAAGGACAAAAGAAACAACACCAACAAAAACATGATTTTTCCACCCAAAATTTTGTCTCACTGAGGTCAGAAGCCCATTTGTTTTGTGTGTGATTGACAACTAAAATCCTTATCAAAACAAAAGTAGGCCTAGAGGTGAATTTTTTAAGTAGATGGTGAAAAGGGGTAATTTTTCATGAGGAATCTGCTTATCACATTTTTATTTGCCGCCAAGCCCAAGGTAATCCTTTTGCCGCAAATGTAAACAAAGGAAATTAGTCTCCAAAACTGGAGACTGTCTCTGAAATTGGATACCCAAATTCTTTACAAAAGTCTCTGATATTGGAGATAATTTCCTACATTGGAGACAGTCTCCAATATTGGCCTTGGCCTTGCGCCTCTACTGATCACTCATTCAATGAACAAGGTTATGCTACTGATCTTGTTCTTTGAATTTATCTGTGATTAAATTGAACTGCGGAAGTCTTACGGAGCGAAATTGATTTCGTACCGTAAGATATATATGATAGTGTCCGGTAATACAATACGTGCCTATCCTATTGCGACCCCATTTTGAACAGTATTGATCTGCCTAATAATATTACACGGACGAGTGTTGGGCTCCGCCGCGCGCCGCTTCGCGGGCCGGAGCTCCCTGAGTTATTGACCAAGTCCATGGCCAGGGCACGGATGGATGGTGATTCACTGCGGCTGGATCGATGTGGAGACGGAGACAAAGCAACGAGAATTCTCGCAGAGATCTTTAATACTTTTGAGGCCACTACCGTACTATTCAAGCCTTTGATAAGATAATTCCGTATTTTTGTTATTTGCTGTGCTATTAACATAATGTGAAATACTCACCATTTTTGTAAAACTGGGCCTTGTTTGCCTTGGCCGTCTTCTCTTTGCGGTATCCTTTTTCGACAAATTCGAGTCTCGCGCGATTCCTGTAGTATGGAACGCCATAGTTATCATGTTGGCAGTTCGATTATCTTAAAGGTAAGAACGTTAGTAAACCGTTTGGTTATAGGCTTCAATCCAAGATAGGAAAAGAAATCAGTATTGAAAATATTATTTCTCCAGCCTTTCCCCCTTGGTTATTTTGTCCACCAGTTATATCTACTGAATTAAGTTTAAAAATTAAGAAATCGGACCATCCGATACAATTGCAACAACTGAGTTTGGAATTGATACATACAAAATGGTCACACCAACTCCATATATACACTGATGGATCCAAAGCTCCTGAAAAGGGAATTAGTTCAGCCGCTCAGTCTGTGTACCTTATTTTTTTTTTCCAAGGCAAAAGGTTATCTAATTTCACCTCCTCCTATAGGGCGGAATTGATTGCGATTATTCTTGCACTGGAATGGATAGAATATTTAGATATATATACAGGTGTTGTTATTTTCAGTGATTCATTAAGTGCACTTTTATCTTTACAGAATCGGAAAGACGATCCTATTATAACAGAAATTCTGACTATTACTACAAGACTAAAATATAAAGGTTTAGATATATACCTAGAGTGGATCCCTGGTCACTGTGGAATAAAAGGAAATGAAATAGCAGACTACTGCGCAAAAAAAGCTTTATCAAACAAAATAGAAATTCATAATCAAATAACATTATCAGAGACTATGCAAGTATTTCAAAAAGTTGTAAGATAGTTTGGCAAGAAAGATACCACTGAAAGAGTTGCAGCCATCAGTGTTACCCACTTATAAATGTAATCTAGGGAGACAGGAAACTGTACTCCATCGTCTCCGTTAACCAAGATCTACTTAGATTAGGGATCCATCAAACAGGGTTTTGTGATACATGTCGTGAGGTAGAAACATGTCAGACATTATCTTTTACATTGTCCAAAATACATAATTGAAAGATCAATGCTCCTTGTAGATTTGAATGAATCACAGCCTGGACAAATAATGGAGTAAAAGATGATCCAGGGATACAGAAAGCATTTTTACGTTTCGTTTCAAGAACGAAACGTTTTAGTAAGGAGTGATGTACTATTTTTTATATTGTATTGTTTATAAGAAATATGAAAGGATGATGCTTGTACAAGACTAATGTGAAAAGAAAAAAAATATATATATACATAATAATGTATGATATAATACAATATGTTCTGCACATATAACTAACAAAGCCCACAAGTGTTTTCGCCTTGTTGTTGTTGTTTAAAAAAAAGAAAATTATTTTAATGTTTAACCCATCTGTAAGCACAGGTACACTAGCGCCCCCTCGTCTATGCATGGGTGACCTAGGCAACATTTACGTCCGAAAAATCGGCACAATGTACGTGCTGACCGGTATGATTGCATCTTGAAAGGACAGGGCAAGCGCAACTAGTTGGAACTGAGCTGAAGCTAGCGGTTTGTTTTTGGTGAAGATTTGTTTATATGCCATTTTGACTAGAGTTACGGCAAACTTTTGTACATACCATTATTATCCCTTTTCATATTAGAAGGATGCACATGAAAAATATTTCACATATGTATACATCATTATGATATCATTATGTGAGAAGTGAGATTTTTTATTAACAGACTGGCGACAATAGTCAAATATGACTAATCGCCACTCAAACCAATATAAGAAGAAGAAAAAGTCAATGGTATAGAAGGAGGTCCCCACATTATAGCTAGGGCTACGGGTACATTTTTTTATGGATAAATTGACCGATTTTGCATCTTCGACTGGTGCCCGATCAAAATAGATGATCTACGTTTTTTTTGTGTAAAACACTTTCTCAACTGAGCACGGAATGTGATGAAAGTTCAGGAAATAAGTTATGTCAATACTTTTCTAACATCCGATTCCTAAATAAAATTTCTAGGGCCTATGATTACAAAGTGTGTGCTCAAAATCATGAAAATAAAAAAGACTACCGAGAGATAGAGAGAGTGCCATATTTCAATTTAGATCATAATGGCCGGAATAATTTAAATTGGGTAAAAAATGCACCAGAGCAACGGTTCACATTACTTACCATTTACCAGAGCTTTATAGATAGGCTTTAAGTTTTTTTTTTAAGCTTAACTATTGGTAATGAAAATAGTATTTTAAGAAGTTCCATTTAATTAAAAAAATAGGCCTATCGTGCGTAAAATTTGAAAATAAAAGCTCTTCATTTCTACTTTGAAAAGCCTTCACTCGATCTCATCCCCTATAATGCCTTGTGTACTGAAGGCAAAAGTAGTTATTTTTATTTGGTAGTCTTCGTGTGAAGACCCACTTGTTGATCAATTTATTAATTGGAGTCTGTGCCTGCAGACTATATACTGAAAATCGGGCTAAAGACATAAAGTGACATTCTCATAGCAACATGGTTTACTTTAAAGGGATGGTCCGGGCTGAAAGTATGTTTAGCTTAATAAATAGAGTAGAATTCACTGAGCAACCGAAAATTTCATCAAAATCGGATGACAAATAACAAAGTAATTGAATTTTAAAGTTTAGCAATATCTTTTGAAAACAGTCGTCATGAATTAGGTGGGCCGATGATATCACATCTCCACTTGTTTTTTGTATTTCATTATTTGAAATTAATTAATTGTCTATTTTTTTCCTCCAAGAACTAGAAAAAATTGGATTGACAACTGATTTAACGCGAAAGATATTTATTGCTGCAACTTATTTCATTATAAGGGAGACATATTATTCACACAAGTACGAAATAATGAAAAAAAAATATGATTTTATGTAATAACATATAGAACGGAAAGTTCATGACGACTGTTTTCACAATATATTGCTAAATTTTAAACTTTAATAACTTTATTATTTGTTATCCGATTTTGATGAAATTTTTGGCATTTTGCTCAGTGAATTCTATGTATAAAATATTTTCAGCCAGGACCATCCTTTAAACCCATGCTTATTGGCGGCGAAGCCAAAAAAATTAGGGGGGGGGGGTCCACCTGAAATTTTGGGATGAACACAGGTAAAACATTTGACCAGAAAAAAAAAAGATTATCAAACAAAATTTTAGGGGGGGGGGCACAAAAATTTAAGGGGAGGTTCATCTGAATTTAGGGGGGACGCAGGAAACAAAATTGACAAGCAAAAAAAATAGAAAAAACAGATTATCAGCCAAAATATTAGGGGGCGGGGGAACAGCAATTTTTTTTGACAAGCAAAAAAAAAGAAAAAAAAGGTTATCAACAAAAAATTAGGGGGGGGGGGGTGGGCGTCCACCCACCTCAAATCTAGGGGTAACCACCTCCCCCACTTCCGCCGCCTATGCCCCTGCTTAACTTAAAGATTATAGGAAACTGGTTACCAACTCATTCACCAAGTACAGATTATTCCATGCATGCAATGAAAGGCTGTACAAAATTGAGAAATGAAAAAGTAATATGTGAGTATACAATGAATTTCACTGAGTACATTATATCTTTGTCATTAAAGGACAAGTCCACCCCAACAAAAACTTGCTTTGAATAAAAAGAGAAAAATTCTACAAGCATAACACTGAAAATTTCATCAAAATCGGATGTAAAATAAGAAAGTTATGACATATTAAAGTTTTGCTTCATTTCACAAACAGTTATATGCACATCTCGGTCGGTATGCAAATGAGGGAACTGATGACATCACTCACTCACTATTTCTTTTGTATTTTATCATTTTTTTCTCGTCATTGTCATGTGAAATGAAGTTTCATTCCTCCCTGAACACTTGGAAATCCATTATTTTAACATTTTGTGCTTCAGGAAAGGAGGTCCTAATCATCAAATTCGTAAAAATTGAAATATTGTATAATTCAAACAATAAAAAAAAAAGAAATAAAAAAGTGAGTGACATCATCGACTCTCTCATTTGGATGTAACTGGCTCGTTCATATAACTATTTTATTAATAATAAGCCAAACTTTGACATGTCATAAATTTCTTATTTTACATCCGATTTTGATGAAAATTTCAGCATTGTGCTTGTCTGACTTTTCTCTATTGATTCAAATCAACATTTTTCTGAGGTGGACTTTACCTTTAACATAGAAGTGCAGAATGCCAAGTCTCACTCCTTAGGTGTGAAACTCCAGCATTAGAGACTCTTGCTCCTCCCCTAAATCTTAGCTCATATACTGAATCGTTTAGATTATTCATAATATGTTATGATCTCTTCCATGATCACGCATCGCTGGTCTTTGAACTTGCCTTGGAAGTGCACATTAACTAAAAACTCTTGTTTAGTAAATACATCAACACAACAAAAATAAAGAACTAGGTAAAAATCATATGAATTGATAAAACTCGTTATATTTGATTTGCTCATTGTTTAAAACAATTTGATATCAGATTGTTAAATATAATATTCATGAGTCACAGGAGTAGTATATAAAATAAAAGTTAAAAAGTATAATCTTGAAATATATTTAAGAATTAAGAAAACATGATTCATAATAATGTATCATCGGAATAAAGCAATTTATAGATAGTTATCAGAATAGAAAGAATATAAATTATTAATGAGTCCAATATTAACATTGGGTCTAATAAATAGAGTTTCCCTAAAGGACAAGTCTACCCCAACACAAAGTTGCCATGAATGAAAAGAGAACAATCTAACAAGCATTACACTGAAAATTTAATCAAAATCAGATGTAAAATAAGAGAGTTATGACATTTTTAGTTAAGCTTGATTTCACAAAACATTTATATTCACATGCTGGACGGTATGCAAATGAGGGGACTGATAACGTCACCCATTCACTATTTCCATATTTGTTATAATGACATATGAAATAGGCCTATTCTGATCTGCTCCTCATTTTCCTGTGAAACAAAGTTTTCTCCTCACTGAACATTTGGAATTACCATTGTTTTAACATTTTATGGTTCAGTCAATTTGGTCTTATTGTCAAATCTGTAAAAAAATGAAATAGGCCTACTGCATAATTCAAACAAAAACAAAAGAAAATAGTGAGCGAGGGACATCAACGAATATCAACGTTGAGCATATAACTGTTGTTTGAAACATGAGCGAAACTTTAACATGTCATAGTTTTTCTATTTTACATCCGATTTTGATGAAATTTTCAGCATTATCCTTTTTTTTCTCTCTATCTGTCTATTGATTGGAATAACATTTTCTAGGGTGGACTTGATCTTTATTACTAAGCTGCTCAATTTTGCGTTTGCCCAGGCAAGGTTTGTTTTCGTCACTGATGAAATATATTTGATTTTGATTTGACGTGATTCTAAATAAATATGATCTACTACCAATCATTAAAACATTCACAATTTGCAGAAGTATTCTTATGCGGATTACTTGAAAAAGAAAAGACAATCTCGGATTAAAATTCATTAAATTAATACATTTATATAAAAAAAACAGAATGGTAATATCTGTCTATGATTTGAATAATGAAGATGGAGATGAAATAAGGATAAGGATGGATAATGATATACATTAGGCAGAAACGTTCTGTAAAGAAACCACACATCTTGATGGGATGATTCGAAGACTACGCTACTGTTTACCCTGCCTACGTTTCACAAGAACTCATTTGACATGCACATTAGACAGGGGTTGCAGAATGGTTTTGAAAATGTGTGTGGTCGCGCGCGTGTGTGTAAAAGGGTTTGTGCGTGTGTGTGTGTGTGGGGGGTGGGAGTGGGGTTATAAAGAACACAATTCAGTTCAATTTATTTTTCATTCTTCAACATAATACAATTAAATAAGAGATAAATTAATTCAATCTAAATAAAAGCATGAACAAAATTCAACATTAAATAAATGATATACAATTCAATAAATGATTCCAATGGAAATTAACATGCATGTCAAATTTAAATCAATATAGTCAATATAATTAAATATAACCAAAGCAATATACATGTCATTGTATATCGTGAGAAGAATGGAGGGGTCCACTGAAAAGCAAAGCTTGTAAGATGTGGACCCCGCAAAAAGTTAGGATAGAAGAATATTGAAATATATGTAAAGGAATACATGAGATAACGAAAAGGGCAAAACAATTCTTACATACAGGATTGTAAGATTAATAAAAATTCTTATATACAGGATTGTGAAATTAATAAAAATTCTTACATACAGGATTGTGAAATTAATAAAAATTCTTATATACAGGATTGTGAAATCCTGTAAAACACAATCCGATGGACATTGCATTTTTTTTACACGTTTAATGAAAAAGTGAGGGCATCTCCCACCCAGGTTTAGCAGCTCTTACTGGGGAAAATTATTATTTGTTTTCGTTATAGGTTATCATGATTTTAGAGCTATAACAAAATAATTAAGAAGATTTTTTATACTTCAAATACACCCCACGTTAAAAAACACGGTAAGTCTGCTCTACATCTTACATGTCTTTAAAAAAGCCTCTTCAAAATGTTAACCAAGAGATAACCAAGTCTCATCTAGTCTTATGTTCATAACCAATGTTTAACTGAGCCCAAGTCCACATTGCCGCCGCAAAGTATGACAGCAACATTCTTTAAATCTTGGGACTTTTGGGAGAACTCCTGACTTAGAGCTGCAGCAACACCTACCCCAGCGGAAGGTTCGATGAAGAGCTTCATAAAGTGCCATATGTAACGAGTTGCATCCTGAAGGTAAACCAAAAAGGAAAACCTGATTCATAAAAATAGCATATTTTCACTAAACTTTCGACGAGCGAAGCAGCAAAAATGAGGCTTTGACTTAGCTTCAGAAATATGCCACGCTTGGGATTAGAATATTTGTGTGGTTAAGCCGAGATAAAATTCTGATCAGTGAGAAACTTTGTTGGGATATGTAATATTCTTATCACTACTGATGGAGGTTGTTTTCATTCCACACACACACAAAATCCTAATGAAAACAAAAACATAATACACAGATGTAAAAACAAACAAACAAACAAAACAAACAATAGATTTATGCTTCGACAGTTGCCAGGTCAATTACAAACCTAACTTTAACGATTTTCAAATAAATGACCTCTACGACCTTTGACAATTCAATTCATCAACCTTAAGTCAGATCACCATATTGTTTCATAGTTATGAGTACATGAACTTATCAGGTCATCATCACTCCCATATGTATAGTTTGGCGAGGTTTGGAGTTGACCCGTCAAACATTTTATTCATTTATCAAGGAAATGATTGAACGGACAAACAGGGTGGACGGACGACCTGAAAACAACATGCATGTTGACAACCGCCTACAGTCAGAGGAGACATGAAACTTATTTTTGATTACTTTTTTTGTTGTGCAGCCCCAGGGGTGGATCCAGCCTTCGCCAATGGGGGGGGGGGGAAGGGGGGCCCGGACCCCGATCGGCCGCTCGAAGATGATTTTTGGTTTCTTTGAAGGGGTAGTCCTAATAGTCACTTCTTAGCTCTATTCTTATAAATCATTTTATATAGATATATCATAATCCTTATTTATATAATGCGAGCGCGAAGCGCGAGCTGATTTTGGGGGAAATCTTATGTATATTTTCATATAATTTGAACATTCTGGGCAATGTTTGTTATTCTGGAAATGTTTGTTATGTGTATGCAATTAAATAATTACAACGAACGCGATGCGCGAGCAGAAATGAACTGATGACATAGGTACCTGTTAAAGACTGCATGCAGTTAGCCATAAAGAAGTTACATTTTTATTTTTAAAATCAAATGCGAGCGCGAAGCGCGAGCTGAAATTTTTTGACATTTTTACCTAAAGAATGGAAATTCTAAGCACTTTTTATAATTTGAGCAGAATGGGTATATAACTAAACATGCAAGCGCGAGCGGAAAATTTTCGAGATTTAGACCTACTGAACGAGACACTCTATTCATGTTATGTAAGCCATGAAAAGGATGAGTAATTGGGGATCTTCCTTACATTAATAATGCGAGCGCAAAGCGCGAGCATAAATTTTTTTTATATACGTTTTGAACTAATCGAAAAGGTACCTGTTAACGACTGCTTGCACTTAGCCACTGAATTGAACTGAATTTATTTCCATTAAAAACAGATAACAATACATATAAAATTATACATATGAATTGGTAAATAGAAAACGGAAGGATGGCCCTACTCAGCAGCATCAATGGTGCTGCTGATCTACCGAGGAGTCCTCATTTAGCATAAAACAAAATTACACAAATATAGATTATACACAATATAAAAATAACATACCAAAACAATAAGAAATAAAAATAATCGGTCATAACATCTAGCCCCCACCCCCTACGTTAACACACCTTACATTTCAATGCATAGAAATTGAGCAACAGAGAATAATGTACAGTCAGACCCAATTTAAGATGTGGTTATTAACTACGTTATTAAATGAACTATAAGAAAGAGAAAATTTAGCATCACGTGGCAATTCATTAAAATATGTCGTACACCTGTATGAAAACACTTCTTCTACAGTATTCAGTCTGTGGTTTAGGGAGAGAAAGATTTTTATCAGAACGGAGAGAATATTTATGAGTAGAAAACTGAAATATATTATTCAAGTAAGGCGCACTAAGACCATTCAGACTCTTATACACCATTGAAAGAGTATGCTTTATACGCCTTGATTTTAATGACTCCCAGTTAAGAGTTGATGAACAGTGTGGTTTGATATATGTTTAACCGGATTAATTTTGAGTATTATTCTGCAAGCTCTATTTTGTATTTTTTTTGCAATTGTTGGGTACATTTCAAATTTCCATGAAGACGTAACATATTCCAACAATCAAATAATGCGAGCGCGAAGTGCGAGGTGAAAATTTTTGACATTTCTACATAAAGAATGGAAAATTTTGATAAATTTTATGTAATCGTGAACAGGATAGCTATATAATTAAACAATTGATGCGAGCGCGAAAACGCGAGCGAAAAAAAGAGATTTAGACCTAAAACCGGGACACTCTATTCATGATTTGTAAATCATGAAAAGAATGAGTAATTAGGGATCTTCCTACATGAATAATGCGAGCACAAAGTGCGAGCAGAAAATGTTTGATATTTTGTGATCTGAAACTGGATAATGATTTAAATGGAGAACAAGAGTATCTGAATAAACATGAATGCGTGTTTCATATTTATGCCTAGAATCCAGTCATTCTAAATAATCTTTTATTATGGAAATCAAAGCGAGCGCCAAACGCGAGCTTAAACTATTTTATATTCCGATCTAAAAAGAGAGTCAATTTCAGCTCTATATTTTAGCACTTCCTATACCTCTTGCTAAGCGCGAGATGAAACAAAAAGGAAAATTTAATTACTAAATTGATATCTCATTCATTAATGCCTGATGATGCGTAATCTAATGATATTATGGCCTGAAAACTAGACTTTTTTGTGATTATAAATAGGATGCATCAGTTAATATATTTTAACCATTAATGCGAGCGCAAATTGTGAGCCAATTTTTTTTAGAAACTATGTAATGTAATTTATATTTTGATCAGTATAGATTGAAAGAAAAAAAATATCATGAAAAGGGGACTTTAGAGACATACATAACTCGCCAATCGAAATGCGAGCGAGCAGCGCTTGCTGATACGTTTCGACAATCAGACCCGAAAAAATGATATTTTGAAAACTTTATGGAATACACGAAAATAATAGGTACCTGATAAATCAAAATTTGCGGCCGCACATTGCGCAGCGCGAGCAGAAAATGTTAATATTTAGACTACAAAACTGACATTTTTACAGAGCACTTTTCAAGAATCAATCACATAAAATTACGAAAGTTCGGTTTCCGAGGTGAAATATGTTTTGTATATTGACTTGACTTGATATTTTAACTCCATATTGAACAAGATATGAATATCACCTGACAGGCAATGTGAGCGCGAAGCGCGAGCGAAAATTCTATATACTGACATGAAAGATTCTTTTCATTTTAGTCACTCGTTTTCATCCTCTTCTTTCTCCTCTCTTTTCCCTCCCTTTTTCTATTTTTTTCTTTTCCCTTTTCCCTTTTTTGCTCCGCCAATAGGGGGGCCCGGGCCCCTCGGCCCCCTGGATCCGCCTATGCAGCCCGATATACCTGGCCCATCACCAGCAACATTTAGAATGTTAGTGAGTCATCCTGAGATAATTTTATATTACTAACCTTTCGTTTTGAGACAGTCACTTCAACAAGTCAAAGTTACAGCCATAAACTTATAAAATGGTACTCTAGTAGCAATGGTTTATAATCAACACTAAGATTATAGGGTGCCGGTTATCATCTCATTCACCACATACGAATTAGTTTCATCACGCCATGTAAAGTTTTCAACAAAAAAGTCGTGTTTTGAAATGAGAAGACAAGACCAATATGAGTGTACAATCAATTTTGATGAGTTGAAATTTGGTTTATCATTTTCTTTATGGATATTGAAGAAGCGAGGTGAAAGCATGCATTCCAAAATTAAAAGATAAATACTCTGTATAAAGGTAATCCTAGTTTGACTATCAAATAGGGGCCTATAATCTTTGGGCCGTTTTCCCAAAATCTGAGTACCAAGTCATATTCCAAACCTACCTTTATCTCATTTTCTGTGACCGTGATGACATCATCAACATACTTCTCAATGATTGGCCAAGTTAACTCTCCAATAGAAACCCTCATACCATCAGCTATGGTGTCTACTGGGCCGGGTGGTAGAGGAATGAGCTTCTTGGATTTGAATGATCGAAAACAATCATCTGCATTTTTGGGTTCAGCTGCAAAGACTCTGATTGCTGGATTTTTGCTCTGAAGAATTTTGATAAAAATGAAGATCCATTCGTTTTTTTTTTCTCAAATAAATGCAACATCTACAATTACATTATTTTTTCATTAAACCCCCCCCCCCCTAAAATTTCAATTTTCGTCTTTATTAACACTATCCTTTGCATCACAGAACCCCCATTTATCTTTCAAGGTGGCGTGGATAACCATTAAACAATACAAATATCCTAATTTGAAATACCCCTTTCATAAACCCAATTATGCGGCTAATAGCAGCATAATTTGGTCGTAAAATCGGAGGAGGACCAGAGTTATCCGCATTATTTTGATGCTGCTATTATCCGCATAATAGCAGCATCGGGACCAGATTTTTATTTTATGAACGCATTTCCAAATAATTGCCATGGTGCGGTCACAAGGTCACCCTTTTCCAACACCACCGCATCGGAGGGGGCGTGTCCAGTTGTCATGACGTTTATCCGCCTTTTTCAGGACGGGCGCTCGTAAAAATAGTGCGGATTATTTTCGGAGTTTGTGAACTCAATTTTTATTGAATTATCCGCATTAGGCGGCTAATTGGAGTATGGGTTTATGAAAAGGGTATAAAATGAAATGTGTGTTCAGAACACACGGTATAGTATTTAGGAGGTGCTCTTAGTGGCATATCGACTTGAGTCAGGAGAAGCAAACCAACAGTGGTGACGGAAGTCAACGGTAGTATGAAGAATTACACAGATATGTAAAAACCCGACATGTCTAGAAGTGTTGCCAAGCCTAGCTCCAATATACGTAAGTTTTAAAGAAATTATGCCAATCACAAATTATCGCTAGCTGCTGAACCCCTATATGCCTGTACCAGCTCTTCATTTCATGTCATGTGCTTTGTTGGTGTAAAAAAAGAATTGATCCAACAACACAGTTGTCAATATCAAATTTTATTTCATTGTCATTTTTATTGTTTGTTGCAAATAAGATTTTATTTGGCATCCTTTTAAGAGTGAGGAATCTTTCTTGTTGTTTGTCAAAACTTATTTTCTGAGAGGATTGGAATGTACCCTTTTACCCATCTATTAATAAAACCCGGGATATACCCCTGTCCCCTGATGTCATCAACATTATTTTCAAACATTGATTTACCTTCAATGCAACTGCGATACCAGCTACCATTCCACCTCCTCCTACTGGTACTATTACAGCATCAAGATCACGTATCTAAGATCAACAAAAAATCAGGAAGATTAAACATTCCCCTATTACTTATTGTAAATTTTGATGCACTAATTTGTGTAATTTGAGTTGGGCAGTCAATTTTTTTTCACAATCTATGATAGGGTGTTTGTGTGTGTGGAGGGGGAATTGGACAGAGGAGCCAACTGGTCCCATAATTTTTCAAATACATAGGGAAAAGGAAACGTGCCAATCGAGAGGTCTACAGTCTGGGATGTGCAAATGCATAGTACCGGGCCATATTATCAAACTGAAAATAAAAACCGCCTTTAGGTCATCTTGCCGCTAAGGCGCTAATCGAACAACCATCGAACAAAAACTAAAAATGGTCAGGTTCTTCAAAGGTATGCTTTTGTATTTGAAGCTTGTTTTCATATTGAAGTGATAAATCACCTTATGCCCATAACAGCAAGCCCTTTTAGTATATTATCAGACATGTCAGACATTGTTTCTAAAACGTGTGGGAAGAAATTAATTACTTCAAATTGCAATAAAAAAGTATTCAAACTACTATCATATTTTGATAAAGTCCATTCTATTCTAATAGAGAAAATGAAGGAATGTTCGCTGACTGCTCCTCATAAGTGACAGATGTTTGAATTACCTGATCTAACAGCTCAAGACCGATGGTACCTTGTCCTGCTATGACGTCATACATCTGAGATGAAGAGAAAAAATGAGCTCCGGTCCTTTTCTGTACTGCCTCCACCGTAGTCCTTCTCGACTGAAACAACCAAAAGAATGTTTATAAACCACCATAATGTATACACACCCACACCCCCACACACACCCTCACACACACACACACACACACATATATATATAATGTATATACTCCTGAAGAAGACGGAGGACCGTCGAAAATTCGAGTAAAGAATAAAACCTATATTGGCAAGGAAAGCATTATCTTCAGCATACATGTATTTTGTTTATATATATGTGTGTGTATATATATACAGTGCGTATAAAAAACGGGACAGATTTGAAAGTTCTATTAAATTTTTGTTTCAAATAATGATGTCTATATTTTCGTGTTAATAGATGCTCTAAGGTCTTATCTTTGAAATGCAATTAAAAACAATAAATTTTGTTCATGTTTGAGCGAACACGAGACGTTTTTATTGGGGGTTCAAAAAGAGGCTT
This sequence comes from Lytechinus variegatus, assembly GCF_018143015.1. NCBI lineage: Eukaryota > Metazoa > Echinodermata > Echinoidea > Temnopleuroida > Toxopneustidae > Lytechinus > Lytechinus variegatus. The sequence continues at coordinate 66,347,612 of NC_054741.1, forward strand.
GCGCCAGATCAGGAGACTTCCTCTTGACCTTTTCATTATCTGTGCCACAATTTTCGAATTATGCTGTCAAATTTCATTTACAAATTTATTTATTTAATTGAATTATTCTTTTTTTTTATTCAAACTTCTCTTACCTTTTAATTTTCCTTCATAAGTAACTGAGAAAAGAAGATTTTTTTTGTCAACCCAAGCAAGAAGATTTGAATTATTAATTGGGAAAACTTATTATGTGAAACAAAGTATGTTATGTACCTTTAAAAGACATGAATCTATTTTTCAAGTGGTCATTAATTCCTTGACAGGAAACACAGGAAGGGATTAATGTATTTCAATGACAATGGTGTATTGAGTCAATTTTGAAAGAGCTAGGTATGGCAGATCGGGTAAAATGTATTAAAAAGTTGTGAGCGAGCGAAGTGAGCACGCAAATATTCCCACTTTTTAATACAATATCAAATTTTGTGATAGATTTTGACATAATCATTCAGAAAATAATATCATATTTTACTTTCTATCTTTCCTTTTATTTCCTGTCCACTTTTTTTCTTGGTCAGGATTTTTGTTTTGATTGATCGAGGGGGGGGGGAGCATCCCGAGCGCCCGCTCATCTGTGTGGCACTGTTCAAAAGGCACCATAACCTTTGTAGCACATAGTTAAAGGATATGAATAAAAAAATCCATACTCTCCCATAATTTGGTTGAAACAAAATTGTTTTAGCTTGAAGAAGGAATACTTAAAGCTAATAGAGAGCATATTTAAAAGAAACATTAGGATAATGCAAGCAAATAAATAGTTTTGAAAATGAATTTTGACCGCATGATTTGAAAGTTATGGCAAATATAATGAAAAGGTTAAGAGAAAGTCTGCTAATTAGCAAGAAGTCCGACCATCATATAATTTTATGCCATTTTGGCGCAAGCCTCCTTTTTAACCCCAGAAAATAACATTCCTCAAGCATGAACGAAACAATTTTTTTCAATAACATTTGAAAGATAAGACCTTAGAGCATTTACTAACCACCACAATATAGACATCATAATTTGAAACAAAAATTTTATAGACTTTGAAAATCTGTCCCATTTTTTTTGATACGCGCTAATTATATATGTATATATATATATATATATATATATATATATATATATATATATATATATATATATATATATATATATATATCATCTTCATCCATTTCTTTACAATATTTAAATAAAAAAGAGTTGCCAAAAGCTTTTTTTTTTTCATATTGTTTTATTCTGATTCCATGAACAAAAATACATAACATTTCAATTTAACATTTCAAAACACATAATATTTTACATTTCATATTTTGACTTTTTTCACTAACTTAATACAAGCATAAATCATATATAACTTAAAGGAGAAACAATGAAATCAGTTATAAAAATGGTTGAAACACCACTCCCCCCCCGCCCCAATCAAAAAGTCTTCCCTTGCACATTTGTGGAGGGCTATTTATACATGGAATACAAAGAAAGAACAAAACAAAGTAGACCCAAATCCAAAACAAACCAATTAACAAATAGATATACTGACACTAGGATCCCCTTAAAAAATACATATAATATGCCTAACACTTTTCCTTTCATGTATCAAATATTCAACAATGATTTAAAACCATATGAGATTACTTGGCTTGCACTCATCAAAAACAAAGCAAATCAAAAAAAGAAATCGACAAGTAAAAAAAAAAAAAAAACATCCCAAAAAATCACCCATCCCAAAGGAAAACTTCATTATCCCTCCCCCAAAACACACATATAAAAACACCCACTCACATACACACATACACCCTCACACACACCTACACAGTCACTTTCTCCCAAATCACACCTGGATATCGCCCTCAGTCCTGCCATTTCGGTACATTCTCTCCCATTTTAATAAATGCTTGTCTAACTTGTTCCTTTTAATAGCTATTGCTTTTTCTTCATTTCGATATTCTACGACTCTCTGAATACTCTCTTCTTGAGTAGGAACTCTACCTTCTGACCTTGATCTAAAAATGATATATTTCATTAAAAAGATTACCGTGTTACAAAATTTCACTTCAAGATCGGATCCATTAATTCCCACATGTATATCTTTCCACTCTGCATTTTGAAGCTTTATCAAACTAAGTTTTTCAATGACCCTCTGCCATAAAGCATTAACATCATTACTGGTTTGCAGAGCAAACCTTGAAACTATATTTTGTAATTTGTCGATTTTTGCTCCTTGTATTTTTCAAGTTCGATTTTGTCACTTTCGTGCTACCATGAAGTTTTTGTTTATCTTTTGCCGATTCTGCTCATGAATATGTAAATTTAGATGCCATTTTGATTTTGTCAAGCACTGACGTTCGAGGGACGAAAGTCTCTTAATTTGTATCAAGTTGGCCAGGAAATGCCGCCCAAGAAGTAAGTTTGATGATTAAAATACTATATATTATATAAGTAATAAGATATAAAGATAATTTCCACAGAGTATTAAGAAAAAGTACGTTTAAGATAGTGTAGAGATTCTTGAACTGTAATAAACACGTGCGGCGTGTAATAAACGCTCGCAGTATGCGTGTCTGTGTAATGTACAGTAAATGGATGTGAAATGAACTTGAGTTGCGGTGCGCACTCGATTCGGCAAGGTAGTTGTACTTTATGAGCCGAAGTGTGAAGTTTTAAGAGTATATTTGAACGTTATAAAGACATAAGCTTGATAGATTAATTCAGGAAAAGTAATATGAGTCGTATGAATATTTGAGTTTTTGAAGGGAACAAATGTTGAATTTAGCGGCGTGATGACGTCATAGGCGAGATTCGTTAGGGCAGGCATATGGGCGTGGTCTCATGTATTGATTGACGTTTGTTTTCGTTTTAATTCTACCAAAGATAGGTGAGGTGTATAAAGGCACATTTAAAAGGTTGTACAATGACAGTTTGAGTAATTATCCGATTTTTAGGAACTTTTAGTTCAGTAGTTTTGTCAAACAAACGAAGCTTTAATTTATGCAAGGTCAGTTCAGGGTCACCCGTTGCCTTTCTTTTGTGTTTTTAATATTAGTTTGCAAACGCTAGCTAAGAAGGATGCCTGTTAAGTTGAGAATATATATTGAATGTTTTTAAAGGGTTTCTTATAAATTTAGTCGGGCTTAACTATTTATCTGGTTAATAAAGCTTTTTGGCAAGTTATCATTAGGCTCATTCATGATATAACTGAAATTAATAACGGATATATTTGTTTGTTAATTGTGTTATTTAATAATAAGTTAAGAAATATGATATTGTAAACGGGAAGCTGATTTATTGGAAATTTATGAAGCATTTGACTAAGACTTAATGCAAATACATATGCAAATGAGGTTTATTTCTAGTCTCTTTTCAAGACGTTTTAAAGATTATGTGGATTAATTATAAACCGTTTTTTCTTATATAGATGAGGTTTAAGCATTTGTTTACATCATCCACTATATACAGATGAATATTTATATTTATATTTCAAGTTGTTTTAAAGAAGAAAAGAAGTATTTCTGGTATGTAAATGACAACAGATAATTCTTTGTGTCAAATCATTGGACATATGTTTATGATGCTTTTCCGTTTTCTGTCTTTACAGATTGAATAAAATAAGGTAGTGAGCCTGCCTGACTATACAGTTTAAAGCGGCCTTTTCTGGTGTCTGTTATCTCTGAGTCTTCGACGATCCATCAATTCAATTTCTTCAATTTCTATGATCTGGGAGAGGTCTGAAGGTCACCACGAGAAGTCTGCTGTCTGGATCTGACGACTCTTCACATCAGGGATCAGAAGTCTTAAAGAGATATGTCAGTTGAGAAAGTCAAGTCTCTGCGCCTGCAGAGGAGAGGGGCAAAAGCCAAGTTGTCCAGGTATGGAAAGGCCCTTCAGAGCCTGATCAATGATCAGAGACCTGTACCAGAAGTACAGGAGATGTTTGAACAGTATGCTGGTGCCTTTGATGATCTTCAGAATAAGCATGCTAGTTATACCGAAGTGGTAGAAGATGACGACGAATTCGAAAAGGAAGAGTTGTGGATGGACGAGTGCCATAATTCGTTCATGAAGCTACAGATCATCGAAAGGGACTATTGCAAGGTTGATGAAAGTTTCAGGGAAGTAACGCAACCCCAGGAACATCAGCAAGGTGCATCGGCCAGGTATTATCAGAGTTTAGAAGCAACGTTGTCAGCCGATGAACAGCAAGATGAGTCACCCAGAGAGGCAGGTCAGCCTGCTGATGCAGGAAGGAGAATGAAAGGATCTGCTTATAAGATGGAGAGGCCTAAACTGCCAAGCTTCGATGGCAACATCCGAGATTACTGTATCTTCAAGGCTGATTTTCTCCATGCTGTTGGAAATCAGTACGATGATAGAGATGCCCTCATGATTCTCCGCTCTTGTCTTCAGAGCAAGCCCTTGCAGTTGGTTAAAGGGATAGGACAAGACTATACCGCAGCCTGGGAGCAACTAGATATGATTTACGGGGATGAGCGGTTTGTAGCTGACGCCATCATCAATGATATTTCCAAGGTCAGACCATTAAAGACGGGAGAATCTGACAGGTTCTGTGAATTCGTTCACCTTGTTCGAAGGAGTTACAACACCTTAAAGGAGATAAACCAACCAGGGAACCTAGACAACAGCCACATGCTTGCCATAATGGAAAAAAAGCTTAGCCCGGAAGACCGACTGGTTTGGTTTAGACACCAAGAAACATGTGGCAAGGCAAGCTTCGATTTGTTCCTCACCTGGCTTACAATCGAACTGAAGTCCAGAATGAGAGCGTCGGCCCCAGTAAGAAGTGATAGTAAGTCAGGTGGTGTTCATATAGTAGGAAAGGCAGTACCCAATGAAGAAACCAAATTCCAGCCTTTTCACAAGTGTTGGATCTGCGAGACTTCGTCACATTGGTTGGATCAGTGCAAGAAGTTCTTAGCCATGTCACAGATAGATAGGCTTCAACTAGTCAAGACCAACCATGCATGTTTCAGCTGTTTGAAGAAGGCTGGGAAAGAACACAGAATGTCCAACTGCAAACGAAGACGTAGGTGCAGTGAAACAAGTGCTGGGGAACCATGTAAATACTTCCACCATCCCCTCCTACACGCATCAACAGAAGTCAGAGGTGGAAATGTAGATGTTGCCTTTGCGGGCAACTCGGAAGCACTGCTGCCTATTGTTACAGTCGAGATCTTGGGGCAGCGAGGAGCAGTCTGTGAGGGAAATGTGCTCTTGGACTCTGGAGCACAAGTAAGTCTAATCAAGAAGTCTGTTGCTGAGGAACTGAAGCTGAAGGGAAGCAACATCAGCATCACCATTACCAAGGTCGGTGGAGAGCAAGAGCAGATGGAAACCCAACAACATCAACTGAAAGTGAAGTCCCTCTCTACTAATGCCATCCATTCGGTGACAGCAGTGGCATTACCATGTATTAGTGAGAACATTGCAGAGGTGAAGATGGATGCAATGGCCAAGCTGTTTAATCTGAAGTCCGGTGATCTACGAAGAGGAAGTGGGTCAGTTCATCTTCTCATTGGCATAGACTACCCAAAGATGCATATGGGTAAGTCAAGACAGAAGGGACAGTTAGCAGCTCGTAAATCTCCACTGGGCTGGGTTATCTTTGGTGCTCCCAAGAAAAGCAGTGACAGGATGAATGTGCTGCATGTGAAGTTGACAACTCCTATCGACTTGACTGATTTCTGGAGCTCAGAATCCATGGGAGTGCAGTCCAGCTCCTGTCATTGCGAGCCAAGTCCCTTGAGTAAGCAGGAGAAGGAAGAAGAGCAGATCATCAGAGAGTCTAGCAAAAAGGTTGGAAATAAATGGGAGATTGCTTATCCTTGGAGAAAAGATCCCAACCTACTTCCTGACAATCGAGCACAAGCAGAGAAGGTACTGTGTTCAACAGAGAAAAGGCTTGCACGAAACCAGGACCATGCAGATGCCTATGTTAAACAGATGAAAGAACTGGTAGAGAATGGATTTGCTCGTAAGTTAACAGAGAATGAAGTAGATCAGTATGAGGGTCCTATTCACTACATATCCCACCATGCTGTTCTGCGACCTGAGAAGAGAAGCACACCTGTACGCATCGTATTCAATTCATCATCATCATATCACGGTCATTGCTTAAATGACTATTGGTTCAAGGGTCCAGACCTCCTGAATGATCTTTTGGGGGTGCTGCTGAGATTCCGGATGAATGAAGTTGGATTCTGCGGAGACATTTCTAAGATGTACCACAGGGTCTCGATTCCTGAGAGAGATATGAATGTACACCGGTACCTGTGGCGAGACATGCAGACCGATAGAAAGCCAGATGTTTACATTATGAAAGTGGTTACGTTTGGAGACAAGCCAGCGCCAGCTATGGCCCAGCTGGCATTGAGAATGACAGCGGAAGCAGCAGAAGCTACACATCCGAAAGCAGCACAGGTGTTGAAGGAGAGTGTCTACATGGACGACATTTGTGACTCAGTTAGAGAAGTGAGTGAAGCAGAGCAGCTTACAAGTGAAATTGACCAGGTACTTCAGGAAGGTGGCTTCAAAGTCAAAGGCTGGACCAGCAATGAAGCATTGAAAGGAGAAAGTAAAAAGGAAGGGGAAACCAGAATCCTTGAAGCTGCCCTGGAAGACAAAGTGCTGGGAATAGCATGGGATAACCAGCAAGACATGTTCTTCTACAAAGTAAAGGAGACAGTTCCCAGTTCTCCTAATGATGGGAAAGATGAAGAGAGTCTGCTTACCAAGAGAAAGGTCCTGAGCAGAATTGCACGAATATTCGATCCAATAGGCTTTGCCGCTCCCGTACTAGTTCGTGCAAAAATTGGAATGCAGCAGCTGTGGCAGAGAGGATACGATTGGGATGAACTGTTACCTTCCGATCAACAGAAGTGGTGGGTGACATTCTTGAAAGAGATGCAGGACTTAAATAACGTCAAATACGAGAGATGTCTTACTCCACCGATGGCTATCGGTCAACCCACACTATGCATATTTGCAGATGCATCTGAGGTAGCATTTGGAGTCTGCGTATATTTGCAGTGGAAACTAGAAGATGGTAAATATGCTGTTAGATTTGTACTAGCCAAATCTCGAGTCGCTCCTCTGAAGAAGATTACTGTACCTAGACTAGAGCTTCAGGCGGCAGTGATGGCTGCAAGAGTCTACACAACTGTCATGAAAGAACTGAGGCTGCAGCCTGAGAGTGTCATCTTCATGACTGATAGCATGATCGCCCTATCTTGGATTCGAAGTGAGGGTAGGAGATTCAAGCCATTCGTTGCAGCAAGGATTGGTGAAATCCAAAGCCATACCAACCCTGCACAGTGGAAGTATGTCCCAGGAGAGCTTAACCCAGCTGATGACGTCTCTAGAGGTCTGCCAGTAAAGAAGCTCTCAGAAAGATGGAAGCAAGGACCTGCGTTCCTGTACAGACCTAAAGAGGAATGGCCGTCAGAAAAGGCTGTTCCAGACACAGAAACAGAGGTTGAATCAGAACGACGCAAGGTCAATCACATCTCAGCCAAACAAAATGATGTGATAGATGTCAAGAAATTCTCAAGCTGGAGAAAACTAATCCGAGTGACAGCCTATGTCTTGAAGTTCGTCGAGAAACTGAAAGCTGCACGTTGGATAAGGTCTGATGACAATGTCGATCCTGATGAAAGATGCTTATCGACAGCCCAGTTGCAGAAAGCTGAACGCTTTTTGATTAAGGAAGCCCAAACTACCTTGCATCAACGGGTAAAGAATGGAGACTTCAAGACACTAAGCCCGTTTGTAGACAAAGAGGGAATTATCAGAGTCGGTGGACGGCTAGACAAGGCTCAGATATCTTATGAGCAAAGACATCCAGCTTTGCTGCCATATGGTGCATGGATATCAACGCTGATCACAAGACATATGCATCAGCTAGGACATGGTGGTGTGGCAGCTACAGCAGCAAAGATAAGACGCCAATACTGGATCCTGCAGATTCACAAGCTGGCAAAGACTGTGAAGTATAGGTGCGTGATGTGTCGACGCATGGAGCATCAGGTGGAGTCACAAGTCATGTCTGATCTACCAGATGAGAGAGTTGCCCCGTTTACACCACCATTTTACTTCTCATCTGTGGACTATTTCGGGCCAATATCAGTTAAGGTAGGGAGGAACAAGACCGCCAAGCACTATGGGGTCCTCTTCTCCTGCCTGAATACAAGAGCCATACATCTTGAAGTGGCTGTTGATTGCACGTCCATGGAGTTCATGCAGGTGCTACGGAGGTTTTTCGCCATGAGGGGTCAACCTGCATTCATACTGAGCGACAACGGCACACAGTTCGTCGGTACTGAAAGAGAGTTACGTGAGATGGTGCAAGGTTGGAGCTCTGAGGAGTTAAGAGATTTCTGCGCTGAGAGAGGAACGACGTGGAAGTTCACAACTCCATCTGCACCACATCACAATGGGTGTGCTGAGGCGCTAGTGAAGAGCTGCAAGATTGCCCTGAAGAAAGCTATCGGGGATCAACTGCTCACACCCTTCGAGCTGCACACCTGTCTCCAAGAGGTCGCTAATCTCGTCAACCAGCGACCCATTGGAAGAGCACCAAATGATCCTGATGATGGGACATATCTGTGTCCAAACGATCTACTCCTTGGAAGATCTTCGAGCGCGGTTCCTCAAGGTCCCTTCAGAGAGACGAAGAACCCAAGACATCGCTTCGAATTTGTCCAGCGAATCGTCGACGCTTACTGGAAGAGTTGGATGCGTGACGTCTTTCCACTACTGGTTCCGCGTCGAAAATGGAACAATGACAGACGCAATGTCCGAATCGATGACGTGGTAATTCTGGCTGACCATAATGCAGTTCGAGGAAAGTGGACATTGGGTAGAATCATCCAGGTGTACCCTGGAACTGATGGGAAGGTTCGAACAGTAAAGGTCAAATCTAAAGGTTGTGAGTATAAGCGACCAATCTCGAAGATTGTTGTAATCTATCCAACAGAAGGGTATGACGATGAGTAAAAAGGGAGTTAATCCAATTATGTTGGCTCTATTATCTCGCTAAACGAGGTAATTTGTGAATTTTGTGATACGTTTGAACATGTTGAATTTTGTACAAGCAAAAATTTTATTAACGCACAGTTGTTAAAAAGCTCAAAATTGGAAGCTTGGGATATATTTGTGACAAGTACAATTTTGAAGTGAATATTTTTCATCAAGTTTGTTAAACATTGTTCTTTTACAGTGAAGGGATATTGACCTGTTTTCCGCTATGGTTGGCGGGGGGAGGATGGTTTGCAGAGCAAACCTTGAAACTATATTTTGTAATTTGTCGATTTTTGCTCCTTGTATTTTTCAAGTTCGATTTTGTCACTTTCGTGCTACCATGAAGTTTTTGTTTATCTTTTGCCGATTCTGCTCATGAATATGTAAATTTAGATGCCATTTTGATTTTGTCAAGCACTGACGTTCGAGGGACGAAAGTCTCTTAATTTGTATCAAGTTGGCCAGGAAATGCCGCCCAAGAAGTAAGTTTGATGATTAAAATACTATATATTATATAAGTAATAAGATATAAAGATAATTTCCACAGAGTATTAAGAAAAAGTACGTTTAAGATAGTGTAGAGATTCTTGAACTGTAATAAACACGTGCGGCGTGTAATAAACGCTCGCAGTATGCGTGTCTGTGTAATGTACAGTAAATGGATGTGAAATGAACTTGAGTTGCGGTGCGCACTCGATTCGGCAAGGTAGTTGTACTTTATGAGCCGAAGTGTGAAGTTTTAAGAGTATATTTGAACGTTATAAAGACATAAGCTTGATAGATTAATTCAGGAAAAGTAATATGAGTCGTATGAATATTTGAGTTTTTGAAGGGAACAAATGTTGAATTTAGCGGCGTGATGACGTCATAGGCGAGATTCGTTAGGGCAGGCATATGGGCGTGGTCTCATGTATTGATTGACGTTTGTTTTCGTTTTAATTCTACCAAAGATAGGTGAGGTGTATAAAGGCACATTTAAAAGGTTGTACAATGACAGTTTGAGTAATTATCCGATTTTTAGGAACTTTTAGTTCAGTAGTTTTGTCAAACAAACGAAGCTTTAATTTATGCAAGGTCAGTTCAGGGTCACCCGTTGCCTTTCTTTTGTGTTTTTAATATTAGTTTGCAAACGCTAGCTAAGAAGGATGCCTGTTAAGTTGAGAATATATATTGAATGTTTTTAAAGGGTTTCTTATAAATTTAGTCGGGCTTAACTATTTATCTGGTTAATAAAGCTTTTTGGCAAGTTATCATTAGGCTCATTCATGATATAACTGAAATTAATAACGGATATATTTGTTTGTTAATTGTGTTATTTAATAATAAGTTAAGAAATATGATATTGTAAACGGGAAGCTGATTTATTGGAAATTTATGAAGCATTTGACTAAGACTTAATGCAAATACATATGCAAATGAGGTTTATTTCTAGTCTCTTTTCAAGACGTTTTAAAGATTATGTGGATTAATTATAAACCGTTTTTTCTTATATAGATGAGGTTTAAGCATTTGTTTACATCATCCACTATATACAGATGAATATTTATATTTATATTTCAAGTTGTTTTAAAGAAGAAAAGAAGTATTTCTGGTATGTAAATGACAACAGATAATTCTTTGTGTCAAATCATTGGACATATGTTTATGATGCTTTTCCGTTTTCTGTCTTTACAGATTGAATAAAATAAGGTAGTGAGCCTGCCTGACTATACAGTTTAAAGCGGCCTTTTCTGGTGTCTGTTATCTCTGAGTCTTCGACGATCCAATTACAAAGCCAGAATAAATGTTCATAAGATTCCGGGTTATGTTTACAGAATGAACAGATATTAGTATCTTTAAAACCAAATTTGAACAAATGTTCGTTGGTGTATATTGCACCATGAAGTAATTTATATTGAAATTCTCTTACTTTTGGTAAGATTATTGTGATTCTAGGTCTTATAAATATTCCTGAGATTTCTTTTTTTGAGACATCAAAATTATTGTGTGTGTGTGTAAAGTTATACAAGTACTACATGTATAACTTTACACACACACACACACACACACACACACACACACACGTATATATATATAATTATACATGCATCTTAAGGTTTCATGTATTTTTTAAGTGGTAACAAAACAAATCAAATGATATCCACTTATTGCTCATGCCAATCAATAAATATTCATTAATGCCTCAATCAGATCAATCAGAGCGTCAGAAAGACGTTGGTATGATGACTTATTCCGTTTTTCTTCTCAAATCAAATATTTGAAACAGAATTTAACACATTTCAATGGATTTAATGGAACCTCATGTTAATTTGACTGCTTGGATTCCTCTTGGTAAATGTGCGTGTATTTTACCTTGATAACCCCGACGTGGGACCCCAGACTGAGTAGAACTCAAGAATATATTAAAGTTCTACAGATGATTGTAGGCTGTTTTTGGTCAGAGGAAAGGTCTGAGGAAGCTCCTTGGAGGAAGTCTGGAAGTGCCCGTATGACAAAGACACTCCGATTTTGCTCATACCTAGATACAAACCAGTGGCGGCCGCACAGAAGCGTTGTTAGCGTAACAGAACGCTAACAGTGGGCATGGTAGGGCCAGCCCAGTCACATCTTTCACGGGCGACAACCGCCTAGACGCCATGTTTTCACTAACAGGGCACGAAAAGTAGGCTATACTGGTATCGATAAACTCACAGAAGCTTATAGTTAGATGTTCCCTTGCAATCTTGCAGATTTGCTCATAAGTGTCTTCTCCGCCAGCTTCAGGAATGACAGGAAAGAATCATGATGTGTAGATAGGGACCTAACTCATTCACCTATGCTGCTAGTTTGCATTCCAAATAAAAAAAAGTTTGCCTTCGGTGACCTCAATCTGATTAGTGATCTTGTTGAATGCACCTTTCACTGCGTCATGCACTGATTGACGTATCAACTCTCGAAGGGAGTCACCATCAACAAACTTCTTCTTCGGGGCACACACCACTATTTCCCCATAAACTCATGTGTAAACATTTGAAAAATCGCCAAAAATAAGTCTTTGAAATCACATCATCCACACCTTTATCATTTGGTAGTTCATCTAATATCCTTCAAACGCTAAATATATGAAAAGGTGTTTTTAAATATATGAAAAGGTGTTTTTCAGCATTTTTTCGAACTACAGGGGCTCAAACCAAGACTACGTGCAAACTTGGTTGCAGTCACAGTGCTCACAACTAATCAAGTTCCCATAAAACCCAGCATTGACAAATTACTGCTCTCCCATGGGACTGAACAGATCCAGTAGTAATCCCTCTCTATGCCCATATGAAAAAAATTGTTCAGATATGCACCGTTGATTTTATATGAATATTTTTCCAACCATTATTTTGAGGTACGGGTCTAAAAGGGATTCCCGAAATTGCCGGATCCTATTATTGGTGTGCGTCCTTCGGCGATAGATTCCGCTATGGTTTCTATTTCTACTTCGCTACGTGTAATTGCCTGAGGCATACTGAACCAGTATACCCTGTGCAATAAAAATGGCGCCAATACTTAATCCAACGTACTTAAGGCTCGCAATGGTACAAATCATGTATAGTCAATTGAAGAACGGTTGAACATGGAAAATATTAACATGTCATGTTTATTGTAAACAATTCAGAAGAATGAAAAAGTGTTTAGAAACGTTGTGTATAATGTCACAGATCACCGTTTTTAAATTCTGACAGTGAAATGTTGACTCAACATAACTATGAACTCTCTTTTTAAAAGAGATTCATGTTCTCAAGTTAAAATCAAAATCAAATATCACATGTCAATGATGCACTCCTCCGAATTGTAATTATAATCATAAATTTAGCACATCTTCGAAGGGGCGAAAAGTTACCATTGGAGTTACAGTTCATTTATCGCTCATGTAAAGTGTGAAGTGACGTGGAGATTTTCAAGACACAACAAGCGTATTTGTTCGGGACTACAGTAAAGTTTTAAGTCCTCACTGGTAAATTAAGGATCAGAACATGTAGAGCGATAAATATAGCTCAAAAGGACGTATCCTTTCATGAACATCAGCGATGTCCAGATGTTACACTCTCACGTAATATCATATGGTAGGATTTCTACGTAGGAAATTACGCCATGGCTGGGATTCGAACCCACGACCCTCTGTTTCAAAGTCCGAAGACTAATCCCCTGGGCCACAACGCTCCACTTGTCATCTCATCATCTTTTCTACAGGATGTAGACATGACGGGAGCTAAGATCATGTCACATCATCATTTCTCCCACAGGATGTAGACATGACGGGATCTAAGATCATGTCACATCATCATTTCTCCCACAGGATGTAGACATGACGAAATCCGAAATCTTGTCATATCATTATCTCTCCCACAGGATGTAGACATGACGGGAGCTAAGATCATGTCACATCATCATTTCTCCCACAGGATGTAGACATGACGGGATCTAAGATCATGTCACATCATCATTTCTCCCACAGGATGTAGACATGACGAAATCCGAAATCTTGTCATATCATTATCTCTCCCACATGACGGAATCCGACGTCTTACTAAATCATCATTCCTTGTACAGGATGTAGACATGACGAGATCGAAGACCTTTTCATCTGATCAACTCTCCCACGAAATGTAGACATGACGGGATTCAAGGTCATGTCATATCATCATCTCTCCCACAGGATGTCGAAATGACGAAATCCGACATCTTGTCATCTGATCATCTCTCACAAGGGATGTAGACATAAGATGAATATTTTAACACCTGGGTGAACCTTTTTTAGAATCCATAATTGGGAAATTGGAAACAAAATTACCTCTTCTGTAGGTTTGCACGTGATCACCTCTGCTCCATATCCCTTTACTGCATTAAACTTGCACTGTGGAGCATTCTCTGGCATCACTATATATGCATCGAGGCTATTCAGCTTGGCAGCATAGGCTAAACCTTGACCAAAATTCCCTGAGCTAGTTGTGACTACTTTCGGCTTCTTTTGATCCTCAGCTATGCCTTCAACAAACTTTGACACTGCATTTAAAGCGCCACGAATCTATTTGGGGAAAAGGGAACATACTTGTAATTTTCATTTTTTCAAAGTTCACTTTCTGGTACATAAAGCTTGAGAATTCAACAAGTGGGAGTCTCTATTTGCTCATCTCAAGGATAGATCTCTTAGAGAAGTTCACCTGATGCTTGTTCTTCCCTCGGAAAATTTTCATTCCTGTAAGTTTACTATACATGATAAAAGCACAATGGGAATAAAGTCACTATGGACAGCACACAATGTTGTGATGGATAATGCAGTATGTATAAAAAGCATGCACTTTACATTTTTTGCTTGATTTCACCCCTTTTTATATAGGCCCGATAAATACCTCAACAAGCATGACAAGTGGGTTTTATTGCGACGTGCACCTGCAGTGTTGCTCAGTTATGCTATGATTCTGTTGGATGATGGCTCAATACTTAAGTACCCATTTCTGGATCAGTTCTTGACAAAAAATTCACGTCTGACTGTAAACAATATATTTATCATGCACACGGCCTCAATAAAATTGATTAATCTTTTTAAGATTCTATTTCACACAGATCAATACAACCAGGAGCCTTTATTTGGCAACCTCTTTTCTTGTTGGGAATTCACGGCTGCATTTAAAACTCATTTCACTTGTATATGAAAAAAATATTGAGCAGATTTACAAATGAACTCAAATCACCGAATTCTGTGTGAGCAATGTAAACGTAAGGGCTGAAACACATAAAGGATCATATTTTGACAGAATGATCACAGATCAGAGATATCCCCTGGACATCCCTGTGATTCAATTAACAATTAAGTGACTCTGTGATTCAGAATTGACCCTTCCCATTAGAAAGTAATAAAATGGTATCGAATCTAATGATCATGGAAGATCAGATGGATAGGCTTGCAACGTTTACTCACGTAATCACGTCATGGCGCAAACGTACGCAAAACATCTACCTAATCTACGAAAATTTTAACATAAAAAAGTAAGATTTTGGCAGCGTAGTCATCTGACGGACGCATTCTCATTTATGTTATAGCAACAGATGGCAGGACAGTGAGTGAACAAGAATGAACTTATACGTTAACAAAATAAACAGACTAATATATCCTGGCACGGTAAACGGCCGACCACCGGGCCGCGATATACTTTTGTAAATTGAATCTGAAAATCACAAGGTTCCATGGCAGGGGCGGATCCAGCTCTCGCCAATAGGGGGGGGGGGGCCGAAAAAATTTTTGATCAACATTTTTCTCGATTGGCCGCTACAATCTGGCTTTTTTTGTTGGTTTTCACGGGGTAGTCCTAACTAAAGACTGAAGTTTTAAGTATATGTTAGTTTTTATTGCTATAAACAATATTAGGTATCTCATGTGGTCTTAATATATAATGCGAGCGCGAAGCGCGAGCTAAAAATCTTTGATATTTTATGTCCTTAGAACTGAAGATTCAGAGCAGTCTTTATAATCATGAACAAAGATAAGTATCCAACTAAACAATGCGAGCGCGAAGCGCGAGCCGAAATTTTATCATATAGTAACGTGAAAAGTGACTCAATTAGGACTGTTTTTAGTGATTATTGAAGAGGATACAAGTATCACCAAATAAATAATGAGAGTGCGAAGCGCGAGCTCAAAATTTCTGATATTCCGACCTGAAAAAATGAACAGTCTAAGCGCGTTTTTATTTAAATAAACAAGCTGTGCGTCTCAAACAATTAAATGCGAGCGCGAAGCATGAGCTTAATTTTTTGATATACTGACATGATAAAGGAGCATTTTGACAAATTTTGGTAAGAATTTCCAAAGAGCATAGGTATCTCACAAATTAAACAATGCGAGCGCGCAGCGCGAGCAGAACATTTTGATACACATTTAACAATTTGTGTAAATCAAACAAAATAATAAATGCTTGATGTGCTAGAGAATTGTGTGCAAATTGATATCAGAACTGGATATATTGTATATATACTGGTTATATATTAGTGTCATTTAACCCTCTTGAATGGGATTCATTACACAGGCAATGCGAGCGCGAAGCGCGAGCGAAATTTTTTATATAAAGTCTATTTTCCAATTCTTCCCCTCACCTTTATTTTGTTTCCTTTCGGGGTCGGGCCGGTCGTTACGAGGCTGTAAATTACACATCATGAGTAAAATACCTTTCTTACTTTTCTTTCTGTTTTTCGTAGTTTCTATCAAGGTAAAGAGTAAACTTTTTTTCTGCAGGTTGTCAAAAAATAGGGGGGGGGGCCGGGGCCGGCTCGGCCCCCTCCTGGATCCGCGCCTGCATGGAACGCCCGGGGAACGCCGCCAGAATTTCTCGTTTTAAGAAAATACAGAAATTTACAGAAACACAAATGGCAGGTTACGATCGGAGATTAAACTGCTTCATAGGTTACCACTTTGCGGAATTGAAAAGAGTACAGGAAAGTTTATTAAAAGGGTAAAATTTTCGGACTAACATGTTTTGTTGCACAAATGCATTGCGAGTGCATTTTAGGTGTGTGACGTTATGATTAGTCTCACTAACGAGCGCTTGTAATTTCTAAAAGACTTGAAAAAACTGTTGGGTAAAATGCGCAAAGACTCCTGTTACGTATGTGCAGAACTGTGACTTTTCGTGATTTACCGGCGTGCAGAATAACAAAGTGTAGACCCTCTACATTTCGTAGATTAGAGGATTCGTTTTTACCACGGACCTATAAAGAGATAGAGAATCAATGCGAGTCGATATTCCTTGGAGGCAATGATATTCACCGTCACCTGATTAATTGTATCTAAAGGGTGTTTTGACAATAGAGTACCATGACTACCAAGGTGTATCTGATCATTTACAAAGGATCAGTTTCCATTGCCTTAATTTTTGGTGGCTGATGCCCTGTTTCATAATATACCTTCCAATCAAGGTGCTTCAGATTTGGAGCAACAAACTTGTGATATAAGAATATATACTGGACCACACGGGTCGTGTGGTCTAGTGGTTTTAGAGCATTGGACTCATAATCGCAAGGTTTTGATATTGAATCCCAACTCTGCCATTGTCTCCAATTTGATAAAAGCCCGATAGTGAATCAGATATCTGTCGTATGTAACGTCAGCCACTATGACTGATTAATCTAAACGTAAAATGTTTCATAGGTAATTGGTTATATGCACCAGCTTGGCGTTTACCAGCAAAAATGATGTCCTGTCGAGTTCCTACGGGAGTTACCACAAACAGAAATAGAAAAATGTGTTATTATTCTTTCCGCAAACTTCCGCAAAGACAAGTCAAAATAACATTTAAGATACACTCGGGGATACACTATCTCTACACGCTACATGTACACTGTAAAAACTGTGGTGTTAAAACTGACACCAATTGGTGTTAATAGAGGACCACACACTGAGGTATTGAAATAACACCCTAGAGATTGAACATAACACCAAAGAGTGTAAATGTAACAACCATAGGTGTTGTAATAACACCTACAGGTGTAAAACTAACACCGCCAATTTAACACCGGTGTAAAATAACTGGTGTGGTCCTCTATGTACAACGGTTAACACAACAGTTTTTGCTGTGAATGCACCATGTACATGTATCTCAGTCTGGAATTTAAGAGGACACTTGGAAATGGGATCATAAACGATAAAGATAGAAAGCAATCACATTATTGCCTTTTTCTTAAAATATAAATATATTTTTCCAAATAAAACTTATGGAACTAAGATTACTAAAGGTAGGCTGCAAAGCCTTTTGAAGATTACAGCAGATGATGATGGAAGGTCAACTAGAACTGCACATCGATTTTCCAGTATATATTTGAGTGGTCTATTGTCTTCTGCGCATACAATATCAATGTCTAATCACTAACTGCTTCACGGTGACGATCATAGAATCAAAGTAGACTTCTGTGAAGTCAATGTTATTCAGGTGACAATTACAGTTACCGGTTAATAGTGAATTCATTATCTAACCGATGAATGTCCATCTCTTCATAGGTCTATGTTTTGACGAAAAGTCTTAAAACAAGATAGCGCGCCGTGATGTGATTACTTGAGTAAACGTTGCAAGCCAAATTGATGGCCCAATTTGCCAATAAACTTGCCTTAAAAGAGCCCGTCTTCTGGAGAAGTTCACATTTAAAAAAGAGGTTTCTTCTAGGAATCATCTTGTCTATCATTCCACTGGTCATGACTGGGGTCAGGTGTACATGAACTTTGATCCGCTTAGCTGCATCCTCAATCGCTTCCAGGTCAACCATTTCCATTATCAAGTAAGGTCAAGTCCACCTCAGACAAAAAGTAGTTTTGAATCAACAGAGAAAAATCAGACAAGCATAATGCTGAAAATTTCATCAAAATCGGGTGTAAAATAAGAAAGTTATGACATTTTGAAATTTTGCTTATTTTTCACGAAATAGTTATATGCACAATTTAGTCACATATGCATAATATGAGAGAACTGATGATGTCCCTCACTCACTTTTTTTGTTTTTATTGTTTGAAGTTATACAATATTTCAATTTTTACAGATTTGACAATAAGGATAATTTAATTTGAGCGAAAATTCATTATAAATAACTGTATTCAACGTTTTTAAACAAAAGTGCCAAGAAATCTACCTCATTTGCATAATATACAAGTAAGCATCATTGTATAGAAAACAATGTCAAGATAATGTGTTTACATTTCATTCATTTCGAAATTTACATGCTGTTATCACTAAGGACGTTGAACACATTCATATTCAGCTTATTGTATGTAGTGTAATTTGCATATTATGCAAATAAGTATCTAGCATGTTATAAATATTCAAGAAAATACACTGGTAATACATCCCTTAAAAATTGCAAGTAGATTATCTATTGTAATTGGAACATGGCAATGCCTAACAGGAACGCTTCCTAAACACCATATTAAAAGTCCTAAAATATACAACCATATTTCATAAAGTTTGCATTTAATGCAAATTAGCCATAATAAGTTGCAAATAAGGAAAATAATCCAAATGTTGGGAATCACGTGCAGAAAGCAATATTAATTGAACGGAAGCTAACGATAAGTTTTACAAAATTCATTTATTCTTTTAATTAAAAAAATCGTAATTAAATCTATCTCATTTTGTATGAGCATTCTTATATGGGGTAAGAACCCAGAAAATTTGATTTTTCTCACACAAACAGTTATGAAAACATTTCAGTCGAGATCTTGCCAATCCCATCATCTTGTCCAACAACATGGGTTTAGGACGCGAAGAGCACATTTCGAGTATTTTCCCTTAAATACAAATTATAATAGGAAAATATTCATGCTGCATCTTGATGTGTACAACAGTCAATGTGAGAAAATAAAAATTTCTTGACATTTTCTATATATTAGTGGTGGGTTACCCCCCTATTCTGGCTAGATTGACTGGACTACCGTACTTTGGTTGGGGTGGACTAGTCCTATCTAAAAGTAAAAAAGAGTACGTTTCCAAATTCCTTCAAACAATGAAAATGCACTGCAAAATTAAAAATAAAAGAGACTTCACATGATCTAATGTATGACTGAAGTAAAGCAAAGTAGAAGAAATCGTAAAAATGTTCCTATTATGCCATGGGTTAGTGCTTCTTTGTTGAGATCCATTAACAAGAAAAACAAGCTGTATTATTCGTATAAAGTGCGTGGTACTGAATCTTCACGTAAACGTTATGTAAATTATAAAAATACGCTTACTTCAGTTCTACGTACTGCAAAGAAATCATATTATTGCACTCAATTTCAAGCAACAAGAAACAATATCAAGGGAACTTGGAAAGTAATTAAGAAAGTATTCAAGTCAAAGGAAAAGATATCACATGTAAAGAGTATTGAAATTAACGGTCATGTGGTGGAAGAAAGGAATATTATAGCAGACAACTTTAATGATTACTTTTGCAGCATTGGTCCAAAACTTTCACGGGCAGTGCCACTTTCTCAGCAGACGTACAGAGATTTTATGAAAGAGCGAAATAGTAAAAGTTTATTTTTCTTACCAGTAGTTCGGGAAGAACTGCTTACCATTGTGAAATCTCTTAAAAACGGGAAAAGTCCCGGTTATGATGGGGTTACTAACAACTTAATTAAAGAAATTATCTTAGGAATTATTCAACCTCTACTTCATGTCTTTAATCTATCAATGTCATGTGGGAAAGTTCCTACTGACATGAAAATTGCGAAGGTCGTACCCATTTTTAAGAAAGGGGACCCTCAATATCTGAATAATTACAGACCTATTTCTCTATTGACTGCATTCTCAAAGATTCTTGAGAAAGTGATCTATGTTAGAACTCTGAAATTTTTCAACAAGAGTAATATATTTTCTAAATTTCAGTTTGGCTTTCGCGAGAAACATACCACCACCCATGCCTTGCTACATTTTATTGATAAAGTATCACAATCCATAGACAAAAAGATGCATACAATTGGTATATTTCTTGATTATTCGAAAGCTTTTGACACAGTAGATCATGATATTTTGATTGGCAAGTTATCACATTATGGTATCAGGGGTACAGCATTGGACTGGTTCAAGAGTTACTTAGCTGACAGGAAACAATTTGTCTCGATAAAGGATGCCGAGTCAGGTTTACAGAATGTCACTTGTGGTGTTCCCCAGGGATCCCTCCTTGGTCCGTTATTATTTATTGTGTATATTAATGATTTTCACTATTCCTCTGATATTTTATCGTTCATTTTATTTGCAGATGATTCAAGTTTGTATTATTCCCACAGAAATCCTGAGACCCTTTTAAAAACAGTTAATAGTGAACTGAGGAAAGTCACTTTGTGGATTCAAGCAAATAAATTATCTCTAAATTTGCAGAAAACAAATTACATGCTTTTTAGCAACACGATTAGAGAAGTTCCGGGTGATGTTATATTTAATGATGTGTTAATAGATAGAGTAAAGACGACCAAATTTCTGGGGTTGCATATAGATGAAAAACTGATTTGGAAAACCCATATAAATCATCTATGTAAGACATTATCAAAAAATTGTGGTGTAATATACAAATTGAAATCCTTTTTCTCTACTGATATTCTTTGTATGATGTATTCAACACTAATTCTCCCGTATCTCAATTACGGTGTTCTTGCATGGGGTAATTCTCTTAAAACCAATCTAGAAAGGGTGTACTTGATTCAGAAAAGAGTTTTAAGAATTGTTTGTAATGTTAACTATCGCTCGCATACTAGCCCACTTTTTTATGAGCATAGGATTCTTAAATTACAAGATATCTATGATTTTCAACTTGGTACTCTAATGTATGCATACAATGCAGGCATCATGCCACCAGCTCTGGTCACAATGTTCATGAAAAATAGTGACATACATAACTATTATACACGAAATGCTTCTGCATTCCACTTACCAAAGTTACATACAAGTTTTGCTTTTAGGACAGTTGTAAATACAGGACCCAGGTTCTGGAACTCTCTCAATTCAAATATTAAAAAATCGGTAAGCATTTATACTTTTCAGCGTGTACTTAAAGGTTATCTTCTTAATTGTTATTTGTGAGTTGCTCTAGGTTAAGATATGCTTTTTATACTATGTTATTTTTTAATTTTGGAGCCTATAAAAACTGTATATAAGACTGGAGAATGTTATGATATATCAATATTTATTTATCTTGTATCTTATCTAACTGGATTCTTCTGCAGAGGGTCAGCCCATGTTTTTTTTCCTTTTGTATTCTGTTCTTGTGTATCTTTTACCTTTGTCATGTTTTTTTTTTTTACTTTACTATTAGTATTTATACATACGATCTTCCTCTTTTTTTTCATGCCATGTTATCCATACTTATTTCTTCTTCCATCATATATCCCTTAATTATATCATATTGTTGTTAGTTTATTAGACTTCATAATTGTACATTCAAGCAATGTGTTTTTTGTCATTGATTAGTTTTAGTTTGTCTTTTTTTTTTATTGTTGTTGCTTTTTTAGTTGTTTTGTTTCTTTTGTATTTTTAAGGATATCACATTTACACACTGAATACTATTTAGTCATGTACTTGAAACAAAGGAGACCCTAGCCTTACAAGCCTTGCTTTTTCAGGGGTTCTCCTTGTCTTTCTCTCAATACGTAATTAGTTATTTGCTGTGTTTCTTTTTTTCTCTACTGTAACAATGATTTATGGTTAATTGATTTTCATTTGTAGAATGTGAAATCACACTTGTAAGATAAAATGTATGTGCAGACAGAAAGACGAAATCTTATCTTATCTTATCTTAAGAAAAAAATCAATCAATAAAGCATGATCTATACATACATCAATGCGAGAAGTTACCCACCAGCTAGTGTAACCTTGCTCTCCATATATGTATAATAATATTCTCTTCTTCTTTTGTACGTGTCAGTTGATAGTTAATGTGTGGTCATGGTTTAGAGCGTTCTTTGAGGGAATTAATAAGTATGTGATTTAAAGCTATAATTGTCCCTAATTTGGTGATACTAGCTTTAAAGGTCTGAACACAATTAAAGTTACTGGAGCGGATCAGAACTAGGCCTATATTTATTTTGCAAACAGCGAATAACTCTACACTGCGAAGCATATTAAATGCGAAAATATCTTGTAAAAATCAGATGGATCTGGGGAAACGGATTCGCAGAAAGTTATTCTGCAGAAAGGTTTGAATACATTTTCGAATTCAACTGGCGATACACGTGCAAATCAGGGATCCGCGTTTCTTCCTCAGTGAAATGACCACGTCCACTCTCTTAAGAGCGTTTCATCAACATTTTTGTCAGATGGGCTGATCACAAGAGTGAGCACTAAAATGCACATTATTAAGATAAACGAGTGGAATATTGACTAAAAACATCTATTGTTAACAAAATATGTTATTCAATATGCCATGTATGTGTTAAATGTTTAATTTTGATATTCAAAATGACCGCCAAAGATTCTAACAGTACTACATACAATGAGAAAGAGGACCAGAGGAATCACAAGAGAGGGGGGGGGGGGGGGAGCACTAAAATGCATATTTATGACAAATAAATGGAATACTGTCAAAAAGTCATATTTCTAAAAACAATATATCATTCATGTTTCAAGTTTGTGTTCGATACTGCATTTTGACTTTCAAAATGGCCGCCACAGACATTGCCTGTATTTTGTACAATGCGAAGTGAGACACCAATTTTCACAGGAGTGAACTCCATAAATGCACACAATGTGATCTACGGGTAAAATATTGTCTGAAAGCATAATGTTCTGACAAGATGTATCACTTCTTCTGTCAGGTAGGTGATAAATACAGTGTATTTTGAAATACAAAATGGCCGTATATGTCCAACGGTATTATGTACAATGTGATTGGGGACAATAGATTTTAACAGATTCTGGTTTTGCTTGAATATGGTGTTGTATGAGTGAAATAGTGTCTTGAAAACTGATTTCTCACGAAATATGTCATATTATCTTATTCTAATTTAGGCGATGCTTTATTTCAAAATTCGAAATGGCTGTAATATGCCCTTTTATACAAAATACCTACCCCCATTCAAATTGTACATAATACGATAAGGGCCTATGGCGGCTATTTTCAATTACAAAATGCAGGTTTTATCACCTAAATTACACAATGATATATCTCGGTAGAAACCATGAATTCTGTCAAAATTATAGGTCCCCAGATACAATATACATAATATTTTTAGGGGCTATGGCAGCCATTTTGAATTTCAAAGTACAGCATTTCATGATCAATTTTGTTAGAAATCATTCTTAAGACAATATTTTTACTCATACATCACAGTAACATGCACTTTATGATTCTCACTCTTATAAAAAGTTGATTCCCTATACGCATAAATAGAATATTTTTCACCTACATGGCGGAAGAAATTCAATTCATTAAAATCATATTTTAAAACAATATTTGCTCATACAACAGGATTATATGAATTTCATAGTCCAGCAAATCCCTTCATAATTATATGTCCCCATTTACAATGTAGATAATAGGCCTACTGTTAGCACTGGCGTAAATCCGTGTTGATGGGTGGGGGGATGACTGAAAATTTTTGGCATTTCTTTTCTGCAATCATGTTATTAGATATGCAAGGAATTGTCATTGATATGTCCACAGTGGTGTACCGTGGGTCACGGCATTATGGGGGCACCAGCATAATTTTTGAATCACTGAGTTAGCACGCGAAGCGCGCTCAGTTGCCAGATATACTGACCTAATAGAGCCATTTTGAGGACAATGTCATGATTAAACCGATATGTATCTCACTGATCAAATAATGCGAGCGCGAAGCGCGAGCTGAACTTTTTTCATATTCACACCTTAAAAGGGACATTATAATCAAATTCGTGTAATCATAATCGGTACCTGTCTTGGTAAACAATGCGAGCGCGAAGCGCGAGCTCAAATTTTCGTATATTTTGACCCCAAACAGCGAGATTTAAGGAATGTATTTTAGTAATCCATTGAGAGTATGCATATCTCACCATAGTCATATAATGCGAGAGCCAAGTGCTTGCTGATTTTATTAGAATTACATCTGAACACATGAAACACTTTTTGTAGTCATTGCAATCATGATTATCATACGCATCTCAATAACCAAATGATGCGAGCGCAAAGCGCGAGCTGAAAATTTTTGATATACAGATCATCAGAAGGGACATTTTAAGGACCGATTTTAGGAACTCATGAAGAGCAGATATAACTCACCAATCCACTAATGCGAACGTAATCACGGACAGGACATGTTTCATATATAACAGAAGACCTGAACATGGGACAACCACCGTTTGAGTCATGTAAAAGAAGCACATGTCCCTACATAAAACAATGATAACTCAAGTGCTAGGAAATATATTTGGTTTATATTGACTTGAAACGGGATGTTTTAGTACATCAGGATTATATATCTCGTTAAACAGACAATGCGAGCACCAGGAACAATGAAGACGTAGGCCCGGGCAAATTATGTTTCATAAAGTTATGGTAAAAATGGTTCTTATGTAATGTAACATAACATAATCATAATATAAAATAACATGATAATGAATAATATTTTCTTCTTTCCCACTACGTTTCCTTTCTCCCTCTTTTCTCCTTTTCCCAGTTTTTTATTTGGTCAGCCGATGGGGAGGGGGTATGTGCCCCCATGTCAACCCGTATTTACGCCACTGTATGTCCATATGGCAAATACGCCTTCAATATTATTATCTTTTTCACCCCATGATGGTGTAATGGTTTTATTAGAGATTACATTCAATTTTTATGACATTCCATCTTAATCCCTTCCCAAAGACCCTAACATTGATGAATTGGAAGAAACGGGGGTTTCTCTTCAATGTTATAATAAGGACATAAATATTTCGTTCGGAAATAGTGAACTGGCTCTTTATATGCATTTTTTGATTCAATAATATTGTTTTATTTGTTAAGCGGTATTTTAGGAAGAATTTTCACCAATAAATCAATTATCTCTTGTGATTTTGTTCATTTCTTTCGTAAAAAGTGGGGGGGATGATTGTACAGGCCATCCCCCCCCCTCCTCGAAAAGTGGGGGGATATATCCCCCATCCCCAGGATGATGGCCAAATGAACAAAAAACTTATCAGAACCGTGTCTGATCTGAACGCATTAAACTAATATGATGTATTCATAGACGATTTGTGAACGAACTTGTAAACTGGACTTATAGAAATATATTAAACTATGAACTCAGTATTAAACTCTTGTCTTATTGAACATCTACGGATTACTTTAACTATGGATATCATCCTGAGTATCAAAATACTTACATGCTTACAGTGATAAACTTGCCAGTGGACTCAACTTCAT
Source organism: Lytechinus variegatus (assembly GCF_018143015.1). Lineage (NCBI taxonomy): Eukaryota > Metazoa > Echinodermata > Echinoidea > Temnopleuroida > Toxopneustidae > Lytechinus > Lytechinus variegatus. Next base: position 66,373,517 of record NC_054741.1, read on the forward strand.
ATCTATACTAGTAGTTTCAAATTTACCTTGTCTGTTTTTTGTAAATATATATATACATTTTGTTTTTCTTCTTTTCCGTACGGTTCATAATTTTTGTGTGAGTGGTGATGAAGTGTTATATTTGTGGTAAATGCCTGAGACAGTATACACGAGGTAACTTATGTGATGATTGTATTTATGTGTTACCCTTTAATCATTATAAATCCGACAATGAATTCAAATTCCAGTTATTATCATTCTTTAAGTTGAATAAGGATATTGAGTACGACAGATTTAGATGTATGAAATTAAACCCATTCGAAATGAATGATCTAGATTTTGACATTTGTTCTTATGGTTTGGACAATGAAAACTTTATTGAAAGATTAAAATGTAATTATATATTTTCTGACGAGTTCAATAACATGCTCAACTGGGATCCAGATGATTTATTTTCCTTGCTTCATATTAATGCAAGGAGTTTGATCAGAAACTTTGACAAATTTTTATACTTACTGGGGTCAATTCAACATAAGTTCAGTGTCATTGGTATATCAGAAACCTGGTTTCAACCATATACAATCACAGATATGTTTAATATTCCTGGTTATACTCTTGTACATGTAAATAGATCTGAAAAGGCTGGAGGTGGAGTGTGTATCTATGTTAACAATGATTTTGATTTTGAAACATACCAGGATGTATCTACTTGCTCTGATATATGTGATTCTTTATTTATTGAATTGAAATGCAAGAAAAGAAAGTCTATTGTTATTGGTTGTGTTTACAAAGCACCAAATGTGAACTTGACATGTTTTAATGAGAAAATGCAAGAATATATTAATATGATTAATAGAAGTAATCTTGAAATGTTTATTATGGGTGACTTTAATGCAAATCTATTGAATATTGAAACAAGTCAGAGTACTAATGCATTTTTGAATCTCATGTATAGTCATAGCTTTTATCCATTAATAACCAAACCCACAAGAATATCTAACGCATCAGCAACTCTCATCGATAACATTTTTTGTAATTCTTATGATGTCAATATGATAAAAAGCTGTTTACTTATAGATGATATATCAGATCACTTTCCTATTTGTGCAGTGAAGAAGATTACACATGTGAACAAATGTCCTAATACATCTGTAAAGAAGAGATTAATTACTGATGACAATATCAATGCATTTAAGAGAAAACTAAAAAACGCAGACTGGAGTATTTTAGGTGCAATCAATGATGTCAATGTATGTTATGAAATGTTTCTCAACAAATTTCAATGTCTGTATAATGAGTCTTTTCCAGAGGTAGTTAAAAGAACACATAAACACAAATTTAAAAAACCATGGGTATCAAAGGGCTTGTTGCGATCTATTAATAAAAAGAACAGACTGCATAAGAATTATTTGAAAAATCGATGTCTGGAAAATAAGATTAAGTTGAATAAATATAGGAATAAATTAACTCATTTGTTACGTGCTGCAAAAGAAGATTATTATCTCCATCTCTTTAATAATATTAGAGGAGATATTAAGAAAACATGGAACCAAATAAACCATCTGCTAGGGAAAAGAAAGCTTCGTGGTATTCCTAATGTTATGTTTAATAATGGTAAAAAGTATGAAACAGCACCTGATATTGCAAATGAATTTAACTCATTTTTTGCTTCCATAGGTAGTAACATTTCTCAGAATATTCCATCTACACCGTGCTCATTCAGCTCCTTTCTTAGTAATGAATCCCCGATAAATTCAATGTTTTTAACTCCAACTTCGGTTTTTGAAGTTCTGAAAGTATGTTCCACTTTAAATCCATCAAAGTCGAGCGGCTTTGATGATATATCACCTCGTGTGGTAAAAGAGTGTATAAACTTTTTTGTAGAACCATTAACCTATATCTTCAACCAATCACTTTGTTATGGAATTGTACCTAATAAACTGAAAATATCAAAAATTATACCCATATTCAAAAAAGGTGACAAAAACGAAATGACTAATTATAGACCCATAGCAGTACTCCCAATCTTTGCAAAACTACTTGAAAAACTCATTCACAAAAGATTGTATTCTTATCTTCAGTTGCATAATATTTTGATAAAAGACCAGTATGGTTTTAGAAAACAACATTCTACTGAACTTGCAGTTTTGAATTTATTTCAACATATTTTATCAAATATAGAACATGGGAAGTACTGTGTTGGAATATTTATGGACTTGTCCAAAGCATTTGACACCATTGATCACCACATTCTTTTACAAAAGCTTCTTCATTACGGCGTGAGAGGTAATGCATTTAATTGGTTTGATAACTACTTGAATAATAGAACACAATACGTGGTGGTCAATGGTGTCAAATCATCTATTCAATCGAATAGATGTGGGGTACCCCAGGGTTCTGTCTTAGGCCCCCTCCTGTTCCTTGTCTACATTAATGATATTGTAAATTCATCACACTTGGTTAAATTTTCTTTGTTTGCTGACGACACTTGTGCAATGATGGCTAATAAATCTTTAACTAATGTTATTCAATCCATTAATGTCGAATTAAAAAAAATAAACACCTGGTTCCAGTGTAATAAATTATCCTTAAACGTTTCAAAAACTAATTATATTATTTTCAGGACAAGGAACAGGAGGGTTCCTGGAAACCTAGATGATATTCATATTGATAATACAACATTAAATAGATCAAGTGATGTTAAATTTCTTGGGATTATATTTAATGAAAATCTAAACTGGAGTACACATATACATCACCTCTGCAACACAATATAAAAGAATGTTGGTATATTATCCAGGCTTAAGTATATTCTACCTAAACATATTCTGCTTATATTATATAATACCCTTATTTTGTCTTATCTTAATTATGGAAGTTATGTCTGGGGCAACACGTATAAAACTCATTTATCCAAAATTGAATTACTTCAAAAGAAAGCAGTTAGAATAATCAACAAATCTGATTTTCGTTCCCCATCTGCTCCTCTATTTAAAAATTTGAAAATACTGCCTATTTATGAACTTGTCACCTTTAATACAATTATATTTATATACTCCACATTGAATAATATCATTCCTGAGTCTAAGGATAATCCTTTTGTATTTAATTCAGAATTGCACCCTTATAACACTCGTCAAGGTAACAAGCTTTATATTCCTCATTTTAAAACTACAGCTGGTCTTCAGTCCCTAATAAGCAATGGAGTAAAGAAATGGAATGAACTCCCACCAGATATTAAATCAAGTACAACTCTGAATAAATTTAAATTACTGTTCAAATCACTACTTATGGACGCTCTTTAAATATATGTACCTCCCTTAAGTCTTTTAGTCTCAGGCATTTGTGTGTGTGTGTGTTTTAGGGTGTGTGTGTGTGTGTGTGTATGTTGGTGTGTGAACTTATGTTCTGTTGTTATTGCATTTGTTCTTAATGTAAGTTATTTCTTTTTATAATTTTTTGGGATACCATGTACAAGCATTTTGCTTTTCGGTGTCCCAAACCATAATTTAATTTTATCATCTATTGTACATTGCTATTTTGATATGTGTTTTATGGTTGAATAAATAGATACAATACAGATACAATACAATCCCCCGGGATTTGATTACGCCAGTGACTGTTAGGGCCTTTAGTGTCCATTTTGAATTGCACAATACATCATTTTATGTCATGCAAGACTAAAGAAAAGATATGATTTGCTAGAAAACATGTTTTCAGATAATATTTTACTCGGAGATCACGAATACATGTATTTCATGGTTATTGTTCTTGTGGAAAAGCGTTGGACATTTTTATCATTGGACATTTTTTTACACGCACCCGATCAGCGCTAAATTAAGCGTAATTTATACAGGAAATCAGCATAAGCCATGGATTCAACCGTTGGTTTAATTCGGGCCAATGTGTTTGGGAATGAGTCCCGTCTATGCTGATAGGCGTCTCATAAAAAAATACGTTACAGGATTTTTTTATGAAGGTGCTCATGGTTATTATTAAAGGACAAGTCCACCCAACAAAAAGTTGATTTGAATAAAAAGAGAAAAATCCAACAAGCACAACACTGAAAATTTCATCAAAATCGGATGTAAAAAAAAGAAAGTTAAGACATTTTAAAGTTTCGCTTAATTTCACAAAACAGTTATATGTACATCCTGGCTGGTGTGCAAATGAGGAGACTATGATGTCATCCACTCACTATTTCTTTTGTATTTTATTATATGAAATATGAAATTTTCTAATTTTCTCCTCATTGTCAAGTGATACAATGATCAATTCCTCCCTCAACATGTGGAATTAGCATTGTTTGATACTCTATGGTTCAGTCAAGTTGGTCATTATTGTCAAATCTATAAAAAGTGCAATAATGTATAATTCAAACAATAAAAAACAAAAGAAATAGTGAGTGATGGACATTATCGACTTACTCACCTAGTTGTGCGTATCACTGTTTTGTGAAAAGTAAGCGGAACTTTAAAATTTCATAACTTTCTTATTTCATATCCGATTTTGATAAAATTTTCAGCACTATGCTAGTGATTTTTCTCTATTTATTCAAGTAAGCATTTTCCTGGGGTGAACTTGACCTTTAAATTGGACACTGCCATAACAATCACCACTTCGATTGCAGCAATCATTACATAAACAAAACTTTTTTTGCAAGCAAGGGACTTAATATTCCATATTATCAGCTACTGCCTCAGTAATCAGAGATGGAAAATAATCCGACAACCATTACTAATAACATATGAAGTTATAAAAATAAATGTATTTTCAATCAAAAATAACATTCAAATGATGAAAAGTAAATACGAACCAATATTCACATTATCTAATGTATGACTGAATAAACACAAATTTATACCACGGTGAGTAGATAAAGAAGAAAATCAATCAATAAAGCGTCATAATTATATACATACATCAGTGCGAGTGCATGTTATATTCAGAAGTTACCAACCAGCTAGTATAACCTTGCTCTCCACATATGTATATGTTATGTACCTTCATCTTTTGTACGTGTCAGCTGAGTTGATAGTTAATATGTGGTCATGGTATAGAGCGTTCTTTCAGGGAATTCAACAAAAGTATTTGATTTAAAGCTATATTTGTCCCGAACTTGGTGATACGAGTTTTAAAGATCTGAACACAATTCAAGTTACTAGAGCGGATCAGAAGTAGATCTATATCTATTTTGTAAACAGTAAATAACACAACATACAATAGACTGCGAAGTACAATGCGAAATAGTTATATATAGTTATTATACCTTTTAAAATTCAGATGAATATAGGAAACGGATTGGCAGAAAGTTATTCTGCAGAAAGGTTTGAATACATTATCGAATTCAACTGGCGATACACGTGCAAATCAGGGATCCGCGTTTCTTCCTCAGTGAAATGACCACGTCCACTCTCTTAAGAGCGTTTCATCAACATTTTTGTCAGATGGGTTGTCAGATCTGACAACTTTCCTTGATTTTGATTGGCTGAGAACTTTTGCCATGGTAACTGTCGAATAAAAGGTACATACTTGTCAGATGCAACGTCCGTCATTTCCTTTCATGAAAAGCTCCCCTAAACATTTTTTTGATGGCCAGTCGGGTTGGGAAAGGGCGAAAAATTAAATTCTGAATGTGAAAATGTTCTCACTCGATTTAGTCCACGATAGAAAATGCATAACCTTGTTTTTTCATATATACAATATTTCTTGAGGGTTTTTGTCAATTCGAGGGTGCTGATTACGAATCTGAATGATGCCACTCGTGTAACCTTGAGCATTTACAGCTCAAGATTTTGCAATTTGGCAAAATCCAATATGGCCGCCAAAATATGCCAATCAACCATGAAATTAATAAAATTTCCCGCACTCTGGAAATAAAATGCATGAAATGTGTGGCAGGAGTAAAATACTCTCTGAAAAAAAATGACTTTGACAAAATATTTACTTTCTTGATATTCAAAATGTCCGCCGTAGACCCCTGTATACTCTATTATGTATAATATGGATAGATAATAATGATTTTCAAGAAATGAGCACTAAAGTGCCATTCTACTGTATGAACAAAGTAATGTATGAAAATCAACATTACTAACGAGACATGTCATTTATTATGTCATGTATGGGAAAAATTTTGATAGCCGCCATTGGGCCAAACTGTACTATGTACATGTACAATGGCAATTGGGAACCCCTCATCCCCCCAAAAAAATCACAAGAGTGAGCACTAAAATGCATATTATTAAGATAAACGAATGGAATATTGACTAAAAACATCTATTGTTAACTAGGTATGTTATTCAATATGCCATGTATGTGTTAAATGTTAATTTTGATGACCGCAAAAGACTCTAACAGTACTACCGTGTGTCTAAAAAAAAAACGTAACGCTTTTGAAATGGTTGCCAAATTGAGCACATGTAATTTTATGAGGAAATGTCGATATGTATAGAAAGCTGAAGGACCAACCTTTCATATGATATGAAGAATTGGAAAAAAAAATCATGCTTCGATGAACAGTGTTCACTTAAGTTAGAGGTATAAAAATGTGCCTGAGCAGGATTTTTCCTTCCAATTTTGGACACGTAAGTTACATGTAGCTTACAAAATAATGTCGATATGAGATATTCATGATCGATGGATCAACAGGATATTTTGAATACCTTGAATACCATTCCTTTTTCTCTTTTATTTATCTATCCCGAAACACCACCCCCCCCACACACACGCACACACACTTTCACTCCCATCTTATTGTATCATTGATCTGGTAGATGTGAACGGGATTAAGGATGAATGGGAATTGGCTAAATTGAAATATTCCAAATCATAATTAACATTACGCAACCCACTGTCCTCCCCCTCCCACACACACACACACACACATACAACCTTCTTCCCATCCTCTCACCTACTCCTTCCTTTTTTATCACTTTTCTTCTGAAAGTTTGGTGGATCGTTTTTTTTCCATTAATAATCAAATTATTAACCAGTCACTCATTTTGATCAATGAAATCAATCGATAAATCACTGAAACATTAATTCCATCAAGCAATTGCTCAAACCAATTATCACACGCCCACAAACCACACACACACACGCACGTACACACCCTCACACACGCGCGCGCACACCCCCCACACACACATTAGGGCAGACATGACAAAAACAAGTTAAATCTTTTTTTTTAAGATGTTCATGTTTCTTTTATTTTTTTTCTTATTTACAACTGCTTTGTTCATCTTAAAAAGAAAGATCTGACAAAAGTAATCAGTTCATAGTCCACATGGCTATCTTTTCTTCTTGACTGAATATCACGGCTTTCAAAGTACCGATTGAGTAAGGGTACCGGTAAAGATAAGTCTTTCACATTAATGATCGACATGTCCACCTTCTCTCTCGATACACGATCTTGCCCGTTTGAGCATGTCCAGAACAGTTCTCCTGACTGTGGCTCTGTCCTGACGAAGGACACCAATCTCATGGGTGATAGCTATTACATGTTTGGGTCATTCTTAATACCTGAATAAAATGTGATTGATGATCCACCAAATTTACGGAAGAAAACAGATAAAGAAAAGGCAAGGGGTAGGTGATGGGATGGGAAAAGGTTGTGGGGGAGGAGAGTGGGTTGCATGTCGATTATAATTTTGAATATTTCAATTAAACATTTTCCAATTCTTCCTTCATCCTGTTCACATCTACCAGATCAATGATACATTAAGATGGGAGTGGAAGTTGGTGTGTGTGTGTGTGTGTGTGGCATGGGTGGTGTATCCTTTTAACTCTTAATCCATCGATCATGAATATCTCATATCCAATTTATTTTGTATGCTATACCTGTCCAAAATTGGAAGGAAAAATCCTGCGCAGGCACATTTTCATACCTCTAACTTAAGTGAACCCTGTTCATCGAAGCATGATTTTTTTTTCATTTTTTTCATTTCATATGAAAGGTTGGTCCTTTAGCTTTCCATACATATTGACATTTTTTCATGAAATAATATATGCTCAATTTGGTAACCATTTCAAAAGTGTTACGTTTTTTTTGAGACACACGGTATATACAATGAGAAAGAGGACCAGAGGAATCACAAGAGAGAAGGGGGGGGGAGCACTAAAATGCATGTATTTATGACAAATAAATGGAATACTGTCAAAAAGTCATATTTGTAAAAAAAATATATCATTCAGGTTTCAAGCTTGTGTTCGATACTGCATTTTGACTTTCAAAATGGCCGCCACAGACATTGCCTGTATTTTGTACAATGCGAAGTGAGACACCAATTTTCACAGGAGTGAACACCATAAATGCACACAATGTGATCTACGGGTAAAATATTGTCTGAAAGCATAATGTTCTGACAAGATGTATCACTTCTTCTGTCAGGTAGGTGATAAATACAGTGTATTTTGAAATACAAAATGGCCGTATATGTCCAACGGTATTATGTACAATGTGATTGGGGACAATTGATTTTAACAGATTCTGGTTTTGGTTGACTATGGTGTTGTATGAGTGAAATAGTGTCTGAAAACTGATTTCTCACGAAATATGTCATATTATCTTATTATAATTTAGGTGATAAAATGCTTTATTTCAAAATTCAAAATGGCTGTAATCTGCCCTTTTATACAAAATACCTGCCCCCATTCAAATTGTACATAATACGATAAGGGACTATGGCGGCTATTTTCAATTTCAAAATGCAGGTTTTATCACCTAAATTACACAATGATATATCTCGGTAGAAACCATGAATTCTGTCAAAATTATAGGTCCCCAGATACAATATACATAATATTTTTAGGGGCTATGGCAGCCATTTTGAATTTCAAAGTACAGCATTTCATGATCAATTTTGTTAGAAATCATGTTTAAGACAATATTTTTACACATACATCACAGTAACATGCACTTTATGATTCTCACTCTTATAAAAAGTAGATTCCCTATACGCAAAAAATACTTCACATACATGGCGGGAGAAATTCAATTTCATTAAAATCATATTTTAAAACAATATTTGCTCATACAGCAGGATTATATGAATTTCATAGTCCAGCGAATCCAAATCCCTACATAATTATATGTCCCCATTTACATTGTAGATAATAGCCCTAAATATACTGTTAGGGCCTATAGTGTTAATTTTGAATTGCACAATGCATCATTTATGTCATGCAAGAGTAAAGAAAAGATATGATTTGCTAGAAAACATGTTTTCAGATAATGTTTTACTCGGAGATCACAAATACATGCATTTCATGGTTATTTTTCTTGTGGAAAAAGCGTGCATCAGCATTGGACATTTTTTTACACGCACCCAATACTCGCTAAATTAAGCGTATGATATACAGGGAATCTGCATAAACCGTAAAGGCATTTCATAGTTATTGTTCTTGTGGAAAAAGCGTGCATCAGCATTGGACATTTTTTTATACACGCACCCGATACGCGCTAAATTAAGCGTAATTTATACACAGGGGCGTTGATCCATTTTTCAGATGGGGGGGGGGGGGGGAAATCATGAATCAACGTTCCAAAGGCGCTCGATGGTACAAAACAAACAACCTCATCCACAGACACACACACACACACATTATACATATATATATATGCCTATGTATGTATGTTATATGAGTAATGAGATACAGACACGCATCTTACTAACAAATTAATGCGAGCGCGAAGCGCGAGCTGAAATTTTGTAGTAAACTGATTTTAAAACAGGAAAAGGGTAGGCCTACCTGTTTAGGACTGTTTGTAGTTACTCATGTGGATGCACAGATAATGCGAGTGCCGAGAGCGAGCTCGAAATTTCTTTATATTCTGACCGAAAAGCTTGATATTCTCAGGATTTTTGGTACCAATGTTTAAGATTAGTATATAAAAGAACAATAGATGCGAGCTCGAACTTAAAATTTTGATATTTTGATCTGAAAAAATGAGTTTAATGAATGTTTTTGATACAGAACAAGATATACATGTATCTATCCAACAAAAGATTATTGCAAATCAAAGCGGGAGTTCTTTTGAGGTTTAGAACTGAAAACGGGACATTCTATTCCCCTATTTAATCATGAAAAGTATGGGTATTTGCTAAAGAAATGATGCGAGTGCGAAGCGCGAGCTGAAAATTTTGATATTCCAATCTGAAAAGCGGACATTTTGAGCACGATTTGATGAAATAAAGAACGAGTTGTATATCTCAATCTCGCTTGCTGAACATTACATTCTTATTTTATTTTTGCACATCCGGAATTATGGGGGGGGGGCAAAACGATATGTTTGCCCCCAAATATTTTCATTGGTGGGGCGATGGCCCCCCCCCCAGGATCGACGCCTCTGTTTATACAGGAAATCTGCATAAACCATACATGCAATTCATGGTTATTGTTCTTGTGGAAAAAGCGTGCATCAGCATTGGACATTTTTTTATATACACGCACCCGATACGCACTAAATTAAGCGTAATTTATACAGGAAATCTGCATAAACCATTGATTCAACAGTGGGTTTAATTCGGGTCAATGTGTGTATGTATGAGTCCCGTCAAAAAGGTGCCCATGATTATTATAAAATTGGCCAAAATAATCACCACTTCGATTGCAGCAATTAATACATAAAAAAAACATTTTTTACAAGCAAGGGACTTAATATTGCATATTATCAGCTACTGACACAGTAATCAGAGAAAGAAAATAATCTGACAACCATTACTTTTCAAATACATAGTCATATTGATAAATGCATTTGCAATAAAAAATAACAATAACAAAGATGAAAACTAAATACGAACGAATATTTACATTATCTAATGAATGACTGAATTAACGCAAATTTATCCCACGGTCAGTAGATAAAGAAGAAAAATCAACCAATAAAGCATCATATATAGATTACATACCTCAATGCGAGCGCATGGGGTGTTATATTCAGAAGTTACCAACCAGCTAGTGTAACCTCGCTCTCCACATACCTTCTTTTATATACACGTATAAAAGGTATATTTTATACACAGTCGAGTGTGGTCATGGTTGAGAGCGTTCTTTCAGGGAATAGACCAGTTCGTAATTACTTCATGGGCAATTTTAGTCAAATGACCTTATTATTTCTTTCATCATGATAGGCAGATTTCAAAACAAGATATTACGTAAGCTTGCCTTACATAGCAGGATGAAGGAATTGAATAGACCAGGTGACTAGAATAGCACAGCAATGAACACTTAATGAAGGTATTTGTTGCATTCCTACTTTGAATGCATATCTTGACAAACTGTGAAATACCAGTCGTTCGTGGAAGCATTGTTGTTTTTTGTGGATGTAAATGAAAACGACAATTCAAAAGAATATATGAATAATCAAGACATCAAAGTTGGTGCTTATCTCATTAGATTTTAAAGCACCATGTCACTTTAGTACAAATGACCTTCTTCTGATCATGCGTAGAATCTTTTGATCATGCGCAGAAAGGAACTACGAACTGGCTTATTCAAAAAGTATGTGATTTGAAGCTATAGTTGTCCCTAACTTCGTGATACCAGTTTTAAAGATCTGAACATAATTCAAGATAGATCACGAATACATGCATTTTATGGTTATTATTCTTGTGAAATTAGTTTCTCCATTTTGTACATAATAATGTATGGCCTTTGGCGGCCATTTTGAATGTCAAAGTACAGCTTTCATCACGTACATTGCATATTGAATATTATATTTTGTTAATAATTATGTTTTATTCAGTATGCCACTCGTTCATCTTAATACCATGGATTTTATTACTCACTCTTGTGATTTTTGTTCCGCTTAACGTTATACATAATACCGTTTGGTGGTATTTTTAAAATATAAAAATACATAATTTATCACATACATGACATAACAAGTGATCCATTTCGTTGGCACTCATGTTTTTATTCATTACTTGACTTGAAGATCACAATTACTTGCATTTTAGTGCTCACTTTTGTTAAAATGAGTTTTTCCTATTCATATTGTCCATAATAAAGTATGCAGGGGTCTATGGCGGCCATTTTGAATATCAAGAAAGTAAATATTTCGTCAGAAATCTTTCTTTTTTGATAGAAAGTATTTCACTCCTGCCACACAATTTCATGCATTTTCTATCCAATATGCTGGCAGTTTTATGATTTGCATGGGTAATTTGCATATTTTGGCGGCCACATTTGATTTTGCCAATTTGTGCTCAAGGTTACACGAGTGGCATCATTCAGAATCGTTATCAGGACCTTTGACAAGAAACCATGAAAAAAATACTGTATATATGAAAAAACAGGTTTAGTCAATTTTCTGCGAGGACTAACCTGGACTAATTGTAATATTTGTACCAGCTGAAAATATATTGAATTGTGAATGAGAATTTTATTGTGAACCCCAGGGAGCACATAAACATAAATTGATAAAAATAATGAAGATTTGTGTCAAATAGATTCTATGTTTGAATGACATGAGCTTTTAAAAAGAAGCACTGATAAAGAATAAGGGGTGGTCAAACTGAATGACTCATACACCTTTTGTCCGTAATTTTTCTTTTATTTTCTTGCTTCTTTGCTTTATTTTCATCATGTTTTTTTTTAATATATGTTTTCTTCAATCCAATTGCAAAGTAGGGACATTGGCCCCCTGACGCTCCCATTGTGTACGCTCGACAACAAAACACACCCGCACATACACCGCACACACACACACACACACACATTCATTCTCCATGCCCTCTCGAAATGTTTATCTTCACCAAAACCTGGCCTACTGGTGTTGGGATTTTATTTCATCCATTCATTTTTTTTTTTGGGGGGGGGGGTGGCTGCTTATCCTGCCCCGAATTTTCAACAAAGTTGTTTTCTTCTGCCAGGTCATTACAACATCCTATTTTCCAATGAGCATGGCAATTTTTCATCGAATCTCCTTTTAAAAAGGTTGTCGAATTACGTTTCCTATACGCCACAAAACAATTTAAAAAAATAGAATATTGGCACACTGTTTTCGCTCTCCTGTAAATTGAACAGAACATTACAATAAAAAAACAACTTTGCTACCCTGAACGCCAATTGAACCTGGTGACCTGCTATACCTTTCAGTAGCGTAATAAACCAAAAATTTTGAGGGGGCGAGAAATTGAATATTTTTGACAAATTTCGGAAAATGCTGAAAAATAGCTATTTAGTGCAAAAATATAATTCTGTGACAACAATCATTACCCTTTTCCACTTTCTCCCTTGTTTTTGGTCGTGAAAATTTAGAGGGGTTCATAATTATATGCCCAAAGTCCCCCATTTGTACGCCAGAGATACCATGCTTCACCATACCTTCATTTGATTCCTCCAAGTTGTTTCCATAACCTGACCCCAGCTTTTCTGACACCCCTGCGGTGCCCCTGATCCCCTTTTCTCACACCCCATTTTCACATTCACTTTTACTTTATATACAGCGTTATCATATCATGTGATTGGCTGTTTTGAATATTCATCACTGTGCATGCTCTATCGCCGCATGAACAGACCAGTCCGGCGGGCGATCTTCGCCTGGGTATATACAGCCTGCTAGCGATCGCTCAATTTGTTACGCGTCACATTTACACATTAAACAAACAAACAAGTTTTTAACTGTTACCCCAAATAACCTCCCCCCAAATCGGTAGTCCAAATTAACAAAGACAGGTCACTTCCTTAACATTTCAACATCCCTGGATAAACATGCATACTTCAGAGATCACTAATCTTGCTTATTTAAAAATTATTCTGCATAAATGAGATTTTTTAATGACTTTGAAAATAATATTGTATTTATAGCGCGATGAAAGACTTCCACGAGCAAAGAAGTGTTAGATGTTTCATGAATATCAAAAGCATATATTTCCGTCACAGAATGGAATTCGAAAACACGGAAACATGGAAAAAAATGCATTTACATAGACAGTGATAAATATTCATAAATCCCAACCATGGCGTAATTTTCGTCAGCGAGAAAATATGCTGAAATCAATGCAAGTGAGGTAAATGGGTACCGGCATGGAGTAATTCCTCCAAAAGCTGTGAGCTCTAAATTCAGTAGCCTAGCGCATCAGCAGTGGAATAAGAGGGCCTTGAGCACCTAACAAGGGGATACGTGGAAATACACTATTATATACATGTGCCCTACATTAGTAATGAAGCCAAACAAATAATGATATAAACTGCCTGTCCAAAAAAGTAGGGAAACAGGTGTCAGGAAAGTGGGGGTCATGCTATGGAAAAAAACCTTTTGTAGAATTTGTTTCCCATCTTTAGCTAGTCTTGACCATTTTCTCTCCTATTCACAGACACACAATTATGTTCACAGAATGATACATTAATTTGTTTGATTACTGACAGTTTATTGCCTGTGTAGTCAACCACAGTAGCATCGATCAAAACATTAGTGCGTTACATCGAAAAGACATTTTTATAGATACTGACGTGTTTGCGTACAATATTCTTCCATTGTTATATAAAAACAATCAAAATCAAAACAAAATTCTTGGAAGTTTGTCTATACCTCATAATAATCGATAATTTTAAAAAATAATGACACAAAACATTGAGACATATATTAAAAAAATGAACAATTGAATTCAAGCAAAGGCAGTAGCGTAATGCGCCCAAAAGTGAGGGAGTCAGACCCCGGATCTGGCATACAAGGCAAGCTAAAAACCTGCGAGCGAGCAAAAAGAAAGACCCTTTAATTAAAAAAGTACAACACTTTGATAGAAATTGCAGAAAAATGATACTATTATTTCATTCTTTATCCTGCACCCTAACTTTAGCTAACTTAATAAAAAACAGAAAAAAAATCATGCTTTAAGGGGCACAGTTGTCAAAGTCAACAAGAATTGCATATTAGTTTATGGCTTTCGTCAAGATACACAAAAGGCTAGCCGATATGCTGTGGGAATGTATCCTCCTCATCAATCCAGTACGGTGTCGAGTTTATTCCAGTCCAAATCTAACCTTGAGCTGATTGAACTTATCGTAGGCATAATCGTATAGTTCGACATCGTCTTTCATGATTTCACGTGCTTTATTCTCCAGTCGATGAGACAGCCTTTTCTTGTTCCTCGTCCGAAATAAATCATTCCAATTAACTAATAGAAAGAAGGGGGATATAAAATATGGTAATGGACACTCCGATTAAAAAAAGAAAGAAATCAGGATGCATTTTCTTGACAGACTGGGTTAAATTAGACACAACAATTTTATAAGGGTGTAATGCATTGAAGGCAGGACTCATGTATTTGAAATCTTTACTGTGATAAAGTTCAGGAAAAATATATTTTTCTTCGGTTATTTTTAAAAGCGGTATATTCTTCATTTTAAAATCTCATTTATTTTTCCACAGGAAGATGGGTTATTACCCTCTTTTCCCGATTCTTTGTCACATCACCACGGCCATACACAAATGTATACATCGACATAAAAATAAGGTTTTTCGTTTTAACAGTGGCGGATCCGGGAAGGAGAAAAAATAGGATGTAAAAAATATATTGCCCCCCCCACGACAGGAGAAATTAGTGATTCGTTAGTGATTACTCTTTTTCCTTTTATTGTACAATTTCCTGGATTGTCATCCCTGGATCCGTCATCGGTTGGTAACCCATATTAATGATTGAATCTGAAGTCAAACTTACTGCCATCGTCATTCAAGTCTTTGTAAGCTTTGAACAGTCCACCCAATAAATCCGGCACGAGTAGTTCAATAATTTGAAGAGAAGTCTCTAATTCTTCAGTTATTCCTACGAAAGTGTAGTACTTGTCAATGTTTTTCTTGGCCTTTTCGAGGGACCATTCGTGATCCGTTCTGTATGAATAACACATATTAATGTCGTAATTATTCCAGCACCATGTTGAATATTGCCATTTATCCGGAATGATTTGCCTATCTTCTTGGACTATGAATAACTAAAGAAAATTACATGTGGTTACAGAAAAAGGAAATGACATAAAACATTACATAAAGCATGAGTAGCAAGGAAAACAATTTATATGGACTACGGGGGTAAAAAAGCGAATAGCTTTATTGAACGTTGACCCCTAATATATAATAAATGGGGGTGGGCTGATTGGACGAGAAAGGTGGAGTCGTTAATGATACGCTATTATGCATGGATATTTAAGTTTAAAATTCTTAAGATAACGGGAAGTTTATTCATTAGACTGTTAGATGGTATGTAGTTCTGACTTTAAAAAAAAATACGGTATTGTAACAATCTTTGTTGATTATGACTTAATGATTTTGATTGCTTTTTAAATGCTGGTGCTTATGGTTGGTGACATTCCATAATGTGTGTCATAATTCATGACCCGTCCCTAGTGTTATGATGATTCTGGTTATGAATAGTGGTCCTTGATACTAATCATTTCATGGTGAATTATGAATAGCGATCCTCATCTCGCATCATAAAAAGCGCATCTCATTTATAAAATTTCTTTAAGACTGTAGTAACCACCTTCCTAATTTATTTATTTCGAACAAAGGATCAGGAGGTACTTATATTGGTCATCTTGAAAAATGGTCCTTGTGATAGCGGCCCTGCCCGTTAAAATATTGTTCCCGATACGACAACCGATTATTGCAATTTATTGGATTACTGGCACTGTTCCTTTATTGCTTTCACCTCATGTATGCTACTGTTTCCAAGAAAGGCCAATTTCTTTCAAAATTCATTGAATTCAAATTAATTTAAATGTCACATCTCTTAAAAACAAAATACATGTACAATACATAATCCTCTCGACCTGCCTTAGTTATTTTCGTCGTGTAGTATCTCAAATTATGACATGACGTATTTCCATGTTTTCGGTAGGTCTCTTCCTCTTCATAATTATACTTACTCGCATTTTGAGTCGTAACCACAGAAAAGTATGTGCCAATTCCACCACGGACCGCACCAGACCAAACCTTTCTTTACACACATTTCGAGAGTCTTAAACAAGGAGAAAAATACCAAGACCGTTTCAATTAATTTTCAAATTCTCATCATCATGATCATAGGCAGATATTAGATTACTCTAAAACGTCCTAACATGTAAATTAGATATTTATATGTATATATTATATTGACGTCACTGAACTATCAGATTACAAAAATCATGGATAGCCAACCACAAGTATGGATGAAATCAATAGGCGTTTTGCACGATTATGTCCCAGCTGCTCTGAAGATGTCGCCGCGACTCTGCACGAATCGTTTTTATGTAGCCCTTTTCAATTAATGTCCCCATCTTTTTTTGTATATTTTTCCTGGCCCTTTTGCGAGACTATGTTATATTATCCTATCCTCTAATTATCCAGAATACAGTAATATATGGATATGTTATCATTCTGTAAGAGAAACATAATGAAAGCTGGCACATTATACCTTTATTATTCAGTTGTATATAGATTGCATCCTTTATGATTTTTTAATTTTGAAATATAGGACATATAGGTAAGAAGAGGAATAAAAAAGAACAAGAAAGAAGAGCGTAAAAAGAGATCGTGTTCACGTAACGCTATATTCTACCCCTATAATACTTTCGACATTTATAAACAAGCCAACAGGGTTCCTTCAATTTAGTTTCAGTTTGGCGCCCTATCTAATACACTGGCACCACCCCTGGGAAAAAAAAGATGAAAGAAAACTGTCATCGTACCATGTTGTCATTATGGTGAATAGATGGATCTTGAGCATAATCGCCGAATCTTTCATAGTAAAAACTTGATTCCATACGAGCCACGGGCTCCCGTACGAAGTTGATGTAGATCGGTGGATTTTCCCTTGATAAAAAAAGAACACGACTTGAAACATGCTATGTGCAAACAATTCTTTATTGTCAGGCCCTAAAAAATTGGATGATGAGGGGGGGGGGGGGGTTGTAGAAGATCCCTCCTACAACTGTGAATGTGTCAATGGTGATAATGTTGAGGAGGTACAGGACGAAGAGGAATAATGGTGAAGACGAGTAAAAATGCGCTCGCAGGCTTGCCTTTCAAAAGAGTACAATAGACTCAAATCGGTCTTGCCTCGCCTTTGTTGGTGTGACTAGCACGCATAAAAGCATGTAATCAGAAAAAGCGTCGCGTTAGAAAAGTGTATATTACATATATGGGTATGAGGGCAAAAGGCGTTTTTTACACATGAAAGCAACTTTCATTAATGAAACCTCTTGGAAAGTTAGAGGAGGCATTGCTCTGCATGTCGCCAGCAATTACATTCGGGCACCTTAAAACATAGTCCCGCAAGAGCCTGTCGAAGGTACCCCACCCTTATCCGAAGCTTGACAATTAAAATATCTTGCCTTTTGGAGCCCTCAACGTGACAAAATGATGCTTCGGATAGGTAAAAAAACATCTATTTTCTTGAAATCACTTAGAGACGTAAGAGTAGGCCTTTCTCTATCAGCTACATTTAAAGAAGTGAGGGCACAGCAAAGCCTAACCCCTTAGGGGGCTGCCCCAAGGCACCTAGCCCCTTTTCGTATTATGCCCATTTCTTGGAAAATTCGACATTTTATTTCTTGGAAAATTCGACATTTTGGAGCCACATTGATGAAAAAAGTGTTTCTACTATGTAGTGAAGCCACTTATTGTTTTAAACCACTTGGAGACAAAAATGTAGAGATTCGTCTATCTGCTGCATATAAAGAATTGCTGGAAAATTGAAGCCATCCCCGTCAGTGGGTTGCCGAAGACACCATCCCCTTTTTCCGTATTTTGCAAATTTATCGAAAAATCTGCAAATTTGGAGCCCTCACTGAGGCTAAAGGGTGTTTCTGCTAAAAAGCCAATCCATTTCATTGTCTTAAAACCACATGGAGACGAAAGAGTTGCCTTTCATCTATCAGTTATTTATAAAGAAGTGCTGGCACATCGAAGCCTACCCCCGTCAGGGGCTCCTGAAATTACCCACCCCTTTTCTCTTAGATTACCTTTTAATTAGAAAATCTGCGAATTTGGAGCCCACATTGAGGCAAAAAGATGTTTCTCCTATATAGCAAATCACTTTCATTGTCTAAACACCACTTGGATGCAAAAAAGGTTGTATTTTCTCTATCTGCTACATTATAACGAAGTGCTGGCACATCGAAGCCTTACCCCCTCAGGGCAAGGGAAAAGTCACCCAACCTCTATTTTGTATATTGCCCATTTCTAGGAAAGTTCGCCATTTTGGAGCCTCATTGAGACCATGGAGACAAACGGCGTTTCTGCTTTGCAGAAAGTCACTTTTATTGTTTTGTAACTCATGGGAGACAAAAAGGTAGGATTTTCTCCATCAACTTTATTTGAAGAAGTGCTCGCACACAGAAGCCTACCCCCGTCAGAGGCTGCCGAATCCCCCCACCCTCTTGCCTATTTTCCCACTTTATCGGTTTATTGAATAATTCGCAGTTTCTGACCCTTCGATCAGGCAAAATAGCTTTTCTGCTATATAATGAAGCCAATTTTTTTTAAAGCAACTTAAAGTTGAAAGAATAGGCTTTCTTCTATCAGCTACATGCACAAAACATGCTGGCATATCACAGCTACTCAATTCAGGGGCTGCTGAAGTCACCCCACCTTTTTGCCTATTTTCCCTCTTTTTTGGAAAATTCACAGTGATTAGCCCCATCGATGCAAAAAGGGTATTTCTGCTATGAAGTAAAACCACTTTTATTATTTTAACTCCCCTGGGCTTGGGGATAAATGAGTAGGCTTTTTAAATAAAGAAGTGCTGGCACATCAACGCCTACCCTCTTCAGGGGCTGCCGAATATTAAGTCACCCCATCCTGTTTGTCCATTTTGTCGAATTATTAAAAAAAAAAATTGTCATTTTCGAGTCACCATTGTGACAAAGGGCGTTTCTGATTTAATGATAAAGTCACTTTTATTTTTTAAACCACCTGGAAATGCAAAAGAAGGCTTATACATATATATAAATATATCAGCTACATATAAAAAGCTGGTACATCGACGCCTACCCTCTTCAGTGGCTTCAAATTGGCAAAATACGGAAAGGGGGCGGGGGAATTCAACAGCCCCCTGAGGGGGTAGGCTTCGATGTGCCACCATTTTGTTATAATTATGAAGCAGATAGAAAAAAATACTACTTTTTTATCCAAGTGGTGTTAAGACAACGAAAGTGGTTTCCTATATATGAGAAACAACTTTTTGCCTCAATGTGGGTTCCAAATTCGCAGATTTTCTAATAAAAAGGTAATCTAATACACAAGGGGTGGGTAATTTCAGGAGCCCCTGACGGGGGTAGGCTTTGCTGTACCAGCACTTCTTTATAAATAACTGATAGATGAAAGGCAACTCTTTCGTCTGCATGTGGTTTTAAGACAATGAAATGGATTACTTTTTAGCAGAAACACCCTTTAGCCTCAGTGAGGGCTCCAAATTTGCAGATTTTTCGATAAATTTGCAAAATACGGAAAAAGGGGATGGTGTCTTCGGCAACCCACTGACGGGGGTGGCTTTAATTTTCCAGCAATTCTTTATATGCAGCAAATAGACGAATCTCTACATTTTTGTCTCCAAGTGGTTTAAAACAATAAAAGTGGCTTCACTACATAGTAGAATCACTTTTTTCATCAATGTGGCTCCAAAATGTCGAATTTTTCAAGAAATGGGCATAATACGAAAAAGGGGCTGGGTGCATTGGGGCAGCCCTCTGAGAGGTTAGGCTTTGCTGTGTTCTCACTTCCTTAAATTTAGCTGATAGAGAAAGGCCTATTCTTCCGTCTCTAAGTGATTTCAAGAAAATAAATGTTGTTTTTTACCTATCCGAAGCATCATTTTGCCACATTGAGGGCTCCAAAAGGCAAGATATTTTAATAGTCAAGCTTCGGATAAGGGTGGGGGTACCTTCGACAGGCTCTTGCGGGACTATGTTTTAAGGTGCCCGAATGTAATTGCTGGCGACATGCAGAGCAATGCCTCCTCTAACTTTACCAAGAGGTTTCATTAACATAAAAGTTGCTTTAATATGTAAAAAACGCCTTTTGCCCTCATACCCATATAAATTATGTAATATACACTTTTCTAACGCGACGCTAATTACATGCATTAATGCGTGCTAGTCACGCAAACAAAGGCGAGGCAAGACCGATTGAGTCTAGTAGCGAATTAGTGTGACTAGTGACGGAGGTTGCTTTTTTGGTGTCATTTTATCGCAATATCGGGGAATACATTTGGGGGTATTTCTCCTATATCTAAGCAAGTTAAGACATTAATACTGTCATGAAGCATATCAATGTTCTCGTTAATATATTCTCTTTCGTGAAGAATGCTGATATTTTGCATTAGTTGTTGACATTAATGACAAAACAGAAAGATATTAATGCACATGTAAATTTTTGCCTACAAACATGGAAATTTGGGCATAAATTCTTATATTTATCAAAAAAATATTAACCGGACTGTCCAGAAAACGATTGCAATCGATTTATACTATCTAAATCATTGTGAAATGCGTATTTATTTAATATTTTTCATTTGTTTGTGCGAAAATATGAAAATAATTGATTTTCATGAAAAATCCAAGATGGCCGACAAAATGGGGTCCTCTGGGCCTTCCGTACAGGATATGACCCGGCAGCAACATATTTTCTTGACCACTGATATCATGCCAACATGTTGGGACCATCAAACCTTTTGTACCCGATCAGCCCCCCAGCCCCCGGACTATAATCTTTCTGATCGAAATCAGTGACAAATACGAACGATTCCTCGGACTCGCACTGATCATCGCAGTATGGTCAAAATTTTGATCAGAATCTGCACATTAACAAAATGTCAAAAGTGAAATAACATTTTCCAATTCGTGACGTTAGGGAGTCACGATAAGAAAACATTTTCGTATAGGGAAAGGACTTCCCTTATTTTGAACCCCACAACCAGCCATTGAACGGTAAAGGGCAAATACAAAATCTTACCAAACATCAGTGTAAGGGTGAAAGCTCGTGTGCCCGTGCACTAGAGTCGGTGGTTTCAACTTCTCAACTTCTTCGATATTTTTCTTAAAAATGAAAAAAATTAATCACAGGGATCAGTCAGTGGGGTAACTATCGGGGGGAGGGGCATATGCCCCCCCCTATCCGCTGGCAAAAAAGGGAAAAGGGAGAAACAGAGAGCGGAGAAAGAAAGAGAAACTTGGTGGGAGAAGAAAAAATGTTGTATATTATTACATTTTGTTATATTGTTCTATATATGTGAAATTAAATTTCATAACAAATATTTTTTTCATAACTTTATGAAACATAATTTGCTTAGAGCCTATGACCTATATGTTCATCATTCCTGGTGCTCGTATCGTCTGTTTATTATAATCCGATTGTGCTAAAACATGCCGTTTTCCAGTTAAAGGCCTGGTCACACCACCCGAGCGTTGTTGGAGCGGTCGTGGAGCGGTAGGGAGAGAGGGTCGAATTTCGCTCACAAACTTGGAGGGAAAAATCGAAAAAAAACAATCGAAATCGAAAATGGTGAACGGTAGCGAGCAGTGATGATTTTTTTTTCTCTCCGATCCACGACCGCTCCAACAACGCTCGGGCGGTGTGACCAAGCCTTTATATATACACCAAATATATTTCCTGGCACTTATCATTGTTATATGTAGGGACATAATGTTTTTCTTAATGACTACTCAAAGTGAGAAAGTGATTGCCCCTCTTCAGGTCTGAATTTCATAAATAAAATGACCACAAAAAGTGCTTTATGTGTTTGGGTGTAATATCTACGTAACATGATATTCGTGTATCAAGTTTGATGTTCAAAGATCTTTAATGGTAACGGTCAGCTATGGCGGATCAGGAAGTCCGAATCGGTCTCCGTCGATTAAACCTTTATTTTGTTCGCCATCTAGCCTTCAACACCGACGTCTGCTAGATGTATCCCTTTGAATAGATAATATCCATCACATGAAAAAATAGGCCATACTTTTCGTCAGAATTCTCACAAAATTTAGATTTCATACAAACATGGTTAAAAATCATATTTGGAAGAGGGCAAGTAATAAAAGAAAATGTCACCTTTTGTTTTTCAATCTGTACGAGATGATCAGCCACGGTTGTCCAGTTATATTCAAATGCACCTAGGGCAGCTTTATACAGCAATCGACCGGCAGTGCGGGGTATATCATTCATTATTATTACGTGTTTCTGAGGAAGAAAAGGAATAAAATGCTAGTGAAAATGAAGTTGTTAAAACAGGCGCGATTCTGGAGCAAATATTGAGGTCTTCAGGAGACCTCGGAGGCTTGTATGTGAGAGAGGGTAACGACAGATGAAAAATGACAACTTTGCTTCATATTACATAATCAGCATATCTTAAGTAGGCCTATAATTTGCTGAATATTTTTTCTTTACAAAAAAACTTGTATAATTGTATACTAAGAGTGAGCACAGTGAGCGAAGAACAGACAAAAAACTTGTTGAGTACAGGATAAGAGCTATTTTCACAATTATAAGCGCTTTAAAAAAAAGAAAACCTGACCCAAAACGTCCACACTTCTTAGAACATTTCATTGAATTATGCTTGTGCAAATATCTCTTGCAAAAATTGTATAATTTTTAAAGAAAAAAATCATATCTTGAACCACGCCACGAATAGCCCTGTTGCAATTGAAAACCTAACACTGCCTGTCATTAATGGAACTTACCATTCCTTTCACAGTTTGGCCGTATCTTGGACCCGTCCAACTAGACTTTTTAGATTTCAAGGTGGGTTTGATCAAAGTCACATTCATTGTCGCTTTCATCCGGTCAGTGCCTGGGTTCACATCTGTAGATAACATTCAGGGTGAAATAATTATTTCCAATGTTTTCACCGTCATTTGAAAGACAAACGCACACTATACGCACGCGCGCAGACATACATCTATCCTCCCACATACACACACACACTTTTTTTTAAAACAAGTTCACAGCAAGTTACCATTAATGCATATTAGCATTTCCATTTATTTGAAAGCAAGATAAAAGAGCATTGTATATTAAATGCCTTGCTCACGGGCATAGGTGCCGCACACACACACACACACACACACACCTGCGAAATACGGTAAGCCTATATCTGTTTAAAAGAAATTTCCAGTGCTTTGCTTCTTATTTCTCTCCATTCATAAACATCTTGTTGTGCTGTTGGTCTTATCCTGAAAAGATGACAAGTCATGGATGGGATTGTGTTATTTCAGGCTGATGTCATCAATGCGTAGAAAACACCAATACGTTTCAAATAATTATATCAAGTATGTCTTGTTTAGAAATGCTTTATACTAAGATTTCGAAATGACACGAAAGAAAACAAAATAACAATTTTAAAGGGGAATGCCCCCAGGGAATCAATTGCAAGACTGATAATTTCATACCTCTCACATGTCTCTCTTCAAGAACATCTACTGGTGCAAAGAATCCAAGATCTAAGGCCATGAAATAGTTCACAAATGCCCCGAAAAGGAACGCAATCGCAAAGTATGGAGACAGACATCTTGCCATTTTCTAAGTACAGGAATCTCTTATGATATTAGTGTGAAGTTATCACCCAGCGATCTTTGATCAGTTGTCACTGTCTGCGTTCGTTTTCTTGAAGAAAATCAGGGCTGTAGTCGACTGAGTGAAATCAAAATCATTCATCAAGCCTCTTGATTGTTTGACACGTAATAGAAAAGAGGAATAAGTAAGGAAAGGGCAAGGGCGAACTGGTTATATCAAGGCCTCGCGCTACTACGACTGAATGACCATGATCAGGGGTGGTGGTACAGCGAGGGGGGGGGGGGGGGGAGGCGACCAAATTATATTTCAATTAGCAAAACGAGGAAGAGAGGAATACATAAGAAAGGAGGAAGGAAACAGGAAGATAAGGGGGAAAGAGAGTATGATAATGAGAGTTCTGAGCAAAGAAATTAAGTCACTTTTAGGGAGGACCTTGCCCCCATCCCGCATGGAAAGGCCCCGATGCCGCCCCTTATTATTATGATCACACTAGTTGATCGATCAGAGAACGCCATAAAACTGATGAACAGCAATGTCATTAACGAGTCTGATAAAAGAACCGTGTGATAATACATTCCAATCTTGACAACATGCCTTGCCACACAAAGCAACAGCTTATGTATGCAAACTCGATTCTTATCGTCAGTAATGGCGCAGTCACATTTCCCCCAAAGGTGGTTGTACGGCGAGTCAAAAACAGCCGTTTATTCATTTTTATTTCAAACCACCTATATTGAGCTGGTACACGAAATGTTGAAACGGCTGTTTTCGAGTCGCCGTAGGGGAAATGCGACTGCGCCATAAGTCCCAGTGACGGTCCATAAACAGATAAAAAGCCTCCATTCAAACTAGAATTACATGGCTATTGATAGAGACCGATTCGATTTGATTGTTGCTTTTGATGACAATTGCTAACCAGGTGCTTCAAATATGTCTAACAAAAGGTGCATTATACATTGACATAGCAACGCACCTGGGCTATTGCATAACAACAAACCATAAACACAAGTGCTCGGAACTTGCATTACTCGGCTTCGAATGTTCTGTTTTCTTAAAGGACAAGTCCACCCCAACAAAAACTTGATTTGAATAAACGGAGAAAATTCAACAAGCGTAACACTGAAAATTTCATCAAAATCGGATGTAAAATAAGAAAGTTATGGCATTTTAAACTTTCGCTTCATTTCACAAAACAGTTATATGCACACCTCGGTCGGTATGCAAATGAGGAACTGATGACATCACTCACTATTTCTTTTGTATTTTATTTTATGAAATATGAAATATTTTTATTTTCTCGTCATTGTCATGTGAAATGAATTTTCATTCCTCCCTGAACACGTGGAATTCCATTATTTTAAATTTTTTTGCTTCAGGTAAGGAGGTCCTAATCGTCAAATTCGTAAAAATTTAAATATTGTTTAATTCAAACAATAAAAAACAAAAGAAATGGTGATTGAGTGACATCATCGACTCCCTCATTTGGATGTAACAGGCTTGTTCATATAACTATTTTGTTAAAAATAAGCGAAACTTTGAAATGTCATAACTTTCTTATTTTACATCCGATTTTGATGAAATTTTCAGCATTGTGCTTGTCTGATTTTTCTCTATTGATTCAAATCAACATTTTTCTGAGGTGGACTTGACCTTTAACAAGTAATAGGCCTACCGGTATACAATAGAGCAGCCGTACATGCATGGTTCACGTCTGCCTGATTTATTTCAACAATTCCATTAGCTAGGCTATTCAGAGTGAGACGCAATTGATGATGGTACCCTTATCAAGAAGTAAATGAACGGAATATTTGATTTTCAGTTGAAAGTATCATCAGAATGATAGTCTTTGTTTGATCAAATCATGACCAATGCTAACTGAAATTTAATGTTGATGAAAACATTAATATTTCACAAAATCGTCCATTATGTAACCATGACTCATGAATCATGAGGACCCAGACTCAGAGGAAATTTCGGAGGACAGATTCACCTCGATCTTGCTCCGACCAACCAGTAGAAGTAGGAGTAGGTATGGCTGGAAGTACTTTAAGAATTCTTTCCACGGTAGATTAAGATATTGTGGGAAGAAAGCCATAAAGAGGGGGAATTATTCATGAAATTGTAGTGAGTATGTAATAATTATGTTGTACATTCTACATATCAATGTCCTATTATGTTGCATCCATGATTAGGATGCAGGGAAGATTAGATGTTAGCCTGGCGCGGTTCAAATGGGATAAGGCATATTGACTTTAAAGGACAAGTCCATCCCAACAAAAACTTTAATTTAATAAAAAGAGAAAATTTCATCAAAGTCGGATATAAAATAGAAAGTTATGACATTTCAAAATTTTGCTTCATTTCACAAAAACAGTTATATGAACGAGCCAGCTACATCCAAATGAGAGAGTCGATGATGTCATTCACTCACTATTTCTTTTGTTTTTTATTGTTTGACATATGAAATATTTTGATTTTCTCGTCATTGTCATGTGAAATGAAGTTTCATTCCTCCCTGAACACGTGGAATTCCATTATCTTAACATTTTGTGCTTCAGGCAAGGGGGTCCTAATCGTCAAATTCGTAAAAATTGAAATATTGTATAATTCAAACAATAAAAAACAAAAGAAATAGTGAGTGACATCATCAACTCTCTCATTTGGATGTAACTGGCTCGTTCATATAACTATTTTGTTAAAAATAAGCGAAACTTTGAAATGTCATAACTTTCTTATTTTACATCCGATTTTGATGAAATCTTCAGCATTGTGCTTGTCTGATTTTTCTCTATTGATTCAAATCAACATTTTTCTGAGGTGGACTTGACCTTTAACTTATATTTTGTGTGATTTCAAGTTTGATTTGTATGTTTCTACTAGTTTCAAAACTAAGTTCGCTTCCTAATCTACCTGTAATGAACGCACAGAAATGTTGTTAACGCTAACAGTGCGCTAAAACTAAAAAAAAGGAGACCCTGGCCGTTTCATAAAGCTGTTCGTAAGTTAAGCGAAATTCGACCCCCTCTCCCTACCGCTCCACGACCGCCCCAACAACGCTCGGGCGGTGTGACCGGCCTTTAAGAGCGACTTTAAGAACGACTGGTGAACCTTTCTTATGCGCTAAATAATCACCAATGAACATTAATTGTGAATATCATTTACCACGAGAAAGGATCATCAGCCGTTCGTAAAGTCACTTTTAACTTACTAACAGCTTTATGAAACGGCCCCAGGTTACAACCGGTAATGTGGCAGCAATGCCTAATGTCACAACAATGTATTACTTACATATTGAAATAAAATGTTTTGTCTTGACAATCCGAAAGATGTGACTTGGCTTTAAAGGGATGGTCCAGGCTGGAGATATTTATATCTCAATAGATAGAATAAACTTCACAAAGCGAAATACTGACAATTTGATCAAAATCGGGTAACAAATAACAAAGTTATTGAATTTTAAAGATTGCATTATTCCGGTGAAACAGTTCTAGGCATGTCTTCATGAATATTCATTAGGTGGGCTAATGATGTCATATCCCCACTTGTTCTTTGTATTTTATTACATGAAACTGGGTTTTTTAAAAAAAATTCTACCAAGAACTAAAAAGAACTGTATTAACAACTGATTAAGTGCATTAGGTATTCATTGCTGCAACTTATTTTATCAGAATGGAGACACATCATTTACACATGTATGAAAAATGAAACAATTATGATTTCACGTAATAACATAAGAAAAAGGAAAGTGGGGATCATCAGCCAACCTAATGAATATTCATGACGATGTGCATAATTGTTTTCACAAAATATAGATAATCTTTAAAATTCAATAACTTCTTTATTTGTTATCCGATTTCGATGAAATTTTCTGCATTTTGCTTTGTGAATTTTACTTTATTATTCAGATATAAATATTTTCAGCCCGGACCATCCAATTAAGACTGTTATCGCTCTTTTAGGCTAACAGGGCCGTGGTGTAGTGGTTCTGACTCTCGCCATGTAAACAGAGGGTCGTGTGTTCGAATCCCACGGCGGTCTAGCGTCCTTTGGCAAGGCGTTAATCCACACTTTGACTCTCTCGACCCAGGTGCTAATTGGGTACGTGGTAGGATGCGAAAGATATTGTGTTTGATTTTGCCACATAAGGAGGCTGCGATGAATGCAAGGAATGCTCCCCAGGGAGTGGGAATTGTGTAGTTTTCGTGCGGGATTGAAATGAATCCATTGACCGGGGTAATAATATGCTGTAACGCGCTTTGAGCCATTCTAGGAAAAGCGCTTTATAAAAATTGGCTATTATTATTATTAACAACGTTTCTGTGCGGCTGGCACAGGTTATTAAATATATCAAACCTAGTTCGTACAGTTAGAATCAAATCACACTTGTGAATTATAAATAGAATAAAGATTGGGAAAATTATTTTATGGTGAGTCATTTCATAAAATATTGTGCTGAAATCTTAATGAAGGGTCTACATGGACTAGGTTGCATCACCAGGGTAGTCTACAGGCACAGACTCAAATTTAACAATTGAACAAATTATTTGTCAGGGTAGATGAGGTACGAGAACCCGAAACATCTGCTTCAGAATAGTTCTTGGCAGAAGAAACGTAATAAGGAGTGACTGAATCTAGACTCACTGAATCCAGTCACTACATTATGCGCCATGCAAAACAACAGGCAATGTGCCTACAGAGTCTAGAATGCCACAAGTGTTCAGAACTTCAGAGCCAGGCGGAGACTGCCCTTTTTGAGTTTTTTATTATTAATAAAGAGAGGAAAGAATGGATGGGGAAGAAGAATGAAAATTATTGCGAAAAATAAGGAAATAGATAATAAAAATTGTTTGCGAGTGTTAGAATTATCAACACTCTTGTTATGACCAAGTATAATGGAGGTGGAACGGAAATATATCTCTTTTAGCTAACAGATTTGGCAAAGGGTAGATGAGATAACAAGTGGAATGCCTCTGGCCGTCTCACCTGCATCACGCAGTTCAATATAGCAGCAGTGCTGACTTTGAATACTACTCTAACTTGCACAAGATGTTCAGTGATACATGGTTACTCTTATGTCCACTTTTTATGAACTAGACCAATAAACTTACAGAGATATGATGGTTATTCAACAGATACACCCAATTCGGCCAAAGTTCATTGACCTTTAACCTTGGTCATGTGACCTGAAACGCGCACAGGATGTTCAGTGATACTTGATTACTCTAATGTCCAAGTTTAACGAACTAGACCAATAAACTTTCAAAGTCATGATGGTAATTCAACAGATACCCCGATTCGGCCAAAGTTCATTGACCCTAAATGACCTTTGACCTTGATCATGTGACCTGAAACTCAAACGGGATGTTCAGTGATACTTGATTACTCTTATGTACAAGTTTCATGAATCAGATCCATAAACTTTCAAAGTTATGATGGGATTTCAACAGATATCCCCAATTCGGCCAAAGTTCATTGACCTTTGACCTTGGTCATGTGACCTGAAACGCGCACAGGATGTTCAGTGATACTTGATTACTCTAATATCCAAGTTTAACGAACTAGACCAATAAACTTTCAAAGTTATGATGGTAATTCAACAGATACCCCCTGATTCGGCCAAAGTTCATTGACCCTAAATGACCTTTGACCTTAATCATGAGACCTGAAACTTGCACAAAATTTTCAGTGATGCTTGATTACTATTATGTCTAAGTTTCATGAATCAGATCCATAAACTTTCAAAGTTATGATGGGATTTCAACAGATATCCCCAATTCGGCCAAAGTTCATTGACCCTAAATGACCTTTGACCTTGGTCATGTGACGTGAAACTCAGGCAGGATGTTCAGTGATACTTGATTAACCTTATGTCCAAGTTTCATGAACTAGGTCCATATATTTTCTAAGTTATGATGACATTTCAAAAACTTAACCTCAGGTTAAGATTTCGATGTTGAATCCTCCAACATGGTCTAAGTTCATTGACCCTAAATGACCTTTGACCTTGGTCATGTGACACGAAACTCTAATAGGATGTTCAGTAATACTTGATTAACCTTATGGCCAAGTTTTATTAACTAGGTCCATATACTTTCTAAGTTATGACATCATTTCAAAAACTTAACCTCAGGTTAAGATTTGATGTTGACGCCGCCGCCGCCGCCGTCGCCGTCGGAAAAGCGGCGCCTATAGTCTCAATTTGCTTCGCAGGTGAGACAATAAACGGGAAATCGGAATAAAATTCATCAAAATCTGATGAACTGTATTTAATCGAGTAGTTAATGTAATAATGACACTGAAAGAACTAAACTAGTAAGCAGGTCCAGTTCGATTTCAAGTAAAAGTTATATTTGTCTCAAACTATTTCACACATTTTATTACCATGATTACACCGCAAAAATTTATTTCATGATATAATTTTGTCCTTAAAAAATTATGACAAAATATACAGGCCTTTTTCGAAATGATTGAACCGTATAACTAATTTATAGATCACACTTTGGACATGAAAGCTTCGAGTCCGAATGCCCCCTGAATAAGAATAACACTGACGCGCACCTTACCCCACACCCACACAACTGCCCTCACCCACGACTACAGCCGCAAACACCGTCATCCTCATCCTCAGTAGCATGATTTCACACTACAATTCTCGCTGACAAACACACAAATCACATCACGTTTCTCGCTCTAGATGGTCCAGATAGGAAGACAATCCTATTATTTATATACATTTGAATGGAATATACAGATTAAATGCTCCCTAGCTTATCAA
This sequence comes from Lytechinus variegatus, assembly GCF_018143015.1. Lineage (NCBI taxonomy): Eukaryota > Metazoa > Echinodermata > Echinoidea > Temnopleuroida > Toxopneustidae > Lytechinus > Lytechinus variegatus. Next base: position 66,404,761 of record NC_054741.1, read on the forward strand.
TTCATTACACAAACATTTCAATTTTGGGATTAAGTCATAAAGTATCTTCACTTTATGTTTACATGAATTTTTGACAAATGCACTGTTGATAATGAGCTCGAAATTTTCTGAGATAAAGTTTGTGAAACTGAACAATGTAAATTTGAATGGTGTGTTGAATGCTATAGTGACATGGCTCAGATGCGGCTCTACTCCCCATTGCATAAATTTAAATTAAAAAGTAACACTTCCTATATGACAAGTGTGATTCGAATTGCTTGGCTGAAGATTACTGATGTGTAATTTTCCCCAGGCTCCTGACGGAGATACACATGGAAAAAATAATAAGGATTTGAATGCATTACCAGCATGCTCAATCAGAACTTTTCGTTCATTAGGGTCATAAATTAGTAACTCTGGTACAAAGGCAGATGAGAAAAGATATATTGATTTTGCAGGAAGATATTGCCTCTTTGAAAATTATTTACATGAAAATCAATTAATCTAACATGCCAATAATAATAGTAAACTAGAACTGCACATCTATTTTCCTGTATTTACGTGATCTATTATCTCCTGGGCATACAAAAATTACGGACTGCTGTTTTCAACCCATTGCCTTATTGACGGTGACCATCGTAGAATCAAAGTAGATAAAATTAATGGATTGACCGATGAATGTCCATTTATTTGTAGGTACCTGGTAAGATCACACTCGTGTGGGACGCGCTCTATCGCAATTCTATCAATGAGATTGATTGCATTTTCAAATACTGAGTGTGTTGGTACTTAAGCAAGACTTTTAGTAAGACGAAGCCCCATCAGGTCCAATAAATGAACTCCATCGATGATGGCTGTGGTACCACTCTACTGCAATTATTTCAGTCTACTCTTTCCGTTTGCTAATGACGTAAAGAGCGGCGGGTAGGGTGAACGTGCAAACGTCAGCAACAATAAATGCAATGGTCACCTGCATATAGAGTATGAGATAAACACATATAAGGAATCTTATTTTTTACATTATCATCTCATAAAATAAATATAGGAAGACTATCTTACTTATAATAGGCCTCTTGAATAAGTTCCATGGACATGTCGTATGCAGTACGCATGGAAATAACAAGCTTGCCAAAGGCTTGTTTGCAGACAGTATTTGACCAATTTGACAATTTAAGATGAACGTTGGTACCAACGAGACACACACATTCCCCCACATACATATGTGACCTACCAATCCCAAAACCACCAATAAGTCGCCTTTTTCGGACTGCTCGGAAGTTCCAGTGATATTACACAGTATGCATTCTCATGCTTTAGTGAACCCCAAACTTCAAACTTTATTTCTCCTTAGTTTTTGTTACCTTATTTTTTATTATCTTTGGTCAATTTCAACAAATTATATATCATTTGGAAGCTTAGGAAATGAATTTTCAAGCTCAATAAAAATCTCAATATTCATTTTGGTCGACTTATTGTTGGTTCCGGGGTGGCAGGTCACAGCCTACATGGACATAAATAAATAAACCCCTCAAAAAAAGTTTTGCAACTCAGTTTTGGGGATGATATCTTTTTGGTTAATGAAGTATAAAAGATGAAACTGGTATCATTAGAAAGCTAAATTATTCTTCTTTACAATGACATGCCATTTGCTGTGATTAGTATACGTAATCATGGAATTTGCAGTCACCCTGAACATTGAGAAAAGTCAGAAGTGAAATGTTGCAAAATGCATTGATTTCTAACAAGAGTCTCCATTTCTATAGAATTTCCACCATGCAGGTGGCAGTGAATGCACTCGGTCCATCCTCGAAACAATTGGAAATTCGCTATTGAAAACGACGCATTTTGCAACATTTCATTTCTAACATTGCTGCGCATTATCATGTCTGTGTATTTCATGATAACACTAGCATTACAAATGACACATGATTGTAAAGAAGAATAATCATGCTTTCTAAAGATATCACTTTTACACATGATGATGGCACATTAAGAAATTTATTACCACTCAAACTTGCAGTTTGAGTTGCAGAACTCAAACATGACATGGCAACGAATTTTGCAACATTTCATTTTTTCATTGCTGCACTTTAAAATGTCTGTGTATTTCATGATAACACTAGCATTACAATCATTTCCAATGATACCACTTATCTATAGGCTTATGTCGAAAGGGTGGGTGCTGTCGCATTAGGGTGCGTCAACGCGAACGCGAAGATTCGTCCAAAGCCCCCCCCCCCCGGTTTGGACGAAAGGGTGTGTTTAATAATAATGAATAAATAAATACAAATATTTATAAGAAAGCTGAACAAACAAAAAAGACGAGTGATATGTAACCAAATTTGCATAGGAACATAAATCATCATATGGCACAAACATTCTTTTTAAGGCAAAAAAAAAACAATGACGGCATGCTGCATGAGGATTTTTCGGTGGGAATGTTTTATGGTGTAATATTGATACATGTAAAAATTATGACTGATTTCAAGATTCTTTCAAATAAAAAAAAGTAACTTACCTTCAATGTTATACTTTGCATGTGTGTATTTATTACAAAGGAAAACATTCGTATACCTGGAAATATTTGGTGTCCCCCAAATTATAAAACTTACGGCAGATGTGTCCTGGAAAGGCAAGGCCAAAATTGATGTCAGGTCAGCATTCACAACGTTTAACCCTTCAGACCCTACCTTACTATATTTTACACTTGAGACCCTGCCTCAGTATATTTTGTGAGATGTATCTGTTGTGTATGTGTGCGTGTTGTGTGTATGATAATAATAATAATATGTGCGTGTTGTTTGTATAATAATAATAATACTTTTGATAATAAAAATAATAACAATAATAATAATAATACTTATAATAATGATAATAATAATAATAATTTTCACCCCAAAGAGTGAATTTATGGAAATGAATTTGGAGTGAAAAATTGGCGCCAAGTGGCTTATTGCAAGGGTGGGTATCTGATTTTATTATCATTATTATTATTATTCTTAGTTGAACTTTTCTTTCTTTTCCTCAAATTGTCAATGCTTTAAATGATTGAAAATCCACTATTTTACGTGCAAATTGGCAATGTTTGACAAAATACCTTATATTCAGCTTTCTTATAAATATTTGTATTTATTTATTCATTATTATTAAACACACCCTTTCGTCCAAACCGGGGGGGGGGGGCTTTGGACGAAAGGGCGCGTTCCAGTGAACGCGACGCGACGTGGCGCTCCTAACGCACCCTTTCGCCCAAACCGGGGGGGCTTTGGACGAATCTTCGCGTTCGCGTTGACGCACCCTAACGCGACAGCACCCACCCTTTCGACATAAGCCTATCTATATGATGATGGCACACTAAGAAATTTATTAGCACTCAAACTTGAGTTGCAGAACTTTTTTTGAGGGGTTTATATATATTCATGTAAACAATTTCAAGGGAGATGTATTTTCTGATTTAAATGTACAAGAAACTGTGAAGAAGAATAGAAAGAAGACGAAGAAGAGGAAGGATGAGGAGGAAATGAACGTGAAAACGAGCAGAGGTGAGTAGAAGGGAGTAAAGAAGAATAAATGGTTACACTTCGTAATTCCGAAGGTTCGTAATTCCGAAGGTTCGTAATTCCAAAACACGTAAATTACCTATACCTCGATATTCGTTAATCTGAAAACGTAAAAGGGTTCGTTAATTCGAACATTTGCGGCGTTATTCCGAAGAATCGTTATTCCGAAAACAAAATAAGGTTCGTTAATCCGAAAACAAAATAAGGTTCGTTATCATTTAGCTTTCGGACTAATGAACCTTCGGAATTACGAACCTCATTGCGTTTTCGGATTAACGAACCTTCGGAATTACAAACCTCACTTCGTTTTCGGACTAACGAACCTTCGGAATTACGAACCTCATTTCGTTTTCGGACTAACGAACCTTCGGAATTATGAACCTTCGGAAATACGAATGTGTGCGGAATAGATTACCCTATTCCTTGAATAAATGATATTTCCATCTTACCCAGAAAGGGTCATCATCGAGGTATCTTTGTAGTAAGATGAAGATTGGGTATTGAAGGAAGGTGAAGAATCCACTCATGGTTCGCATGGCGCCGTATACACTCGTGAAATACTTCATTGGAAATCTATGACGTCAAAAAATGGAGTAAACTAGTGTAAGCAGTTTGTTCAACATTTCATATATAATCATTAATATGTTACCACATATGCTATGGAATTCACCAACCGGTGAGCAATGGCATATTTAAAGGGACCAAGAAAGGGGACACGTGCCCAAGAAGCCACTTTCAGGGCCCTCAAAACAGCAACAACGAAAGTTGGCAAGGAATAGGCAGATAAAGACAGGAAGGATAAACCTTTAATGTTTTATTTCATCAACAACCAATAATATAAAGCTAAAATGTTAGAAATGAAACAGATGTCAGCGTTTTGATTACTGAGTTCAACATATAAAAAAAAGTTTTCAACTTACACTACCGCCACAACCGCTGACCCAACTCCAAAGAGTAAAGACTTCATCACCAGAATAAAGATAAAAGTGAGATACTGGAGTTGAAGGCTTGGAATCAAAAGGCATATTGAGTAACCAATGGATGCCAGGGTTGTTATAGCCAGAGGAAGACAGCTATCTCGCATCTCTGCATAAGGACCTCTTCTTTTTTGTTTTTCTCCTGAATGACATTGATCACGGAATAGTTTTAATATTTGTATAGTACTTGACATATCTGTAATATAACGTTTAAGTTTTCGTCAGCTAACCTTCGACTTCGTTCTTACACTGATTAGCACAGAATGAACGTACCCGGGCCTTCAACGTTGGATCAAGTTTATGTTTTTATCAACGTTGTATAGACATTTGCAGGTAGCCTTGTATCACGAATGGAAGTGTATACGCGTGCAACGATGTTTACAACTTATCTGCCAACGTTTGCTAAATGTTGGCTGAAACGGCAATTATGACGCTGATTCAACGTCATGTCAACGTTATTTCGACTTAATTTTAAGTGAATATAGGCCTACCTTGTCTGATTATTAAAGAAATCATAAAAGCTCAAAATACCTACAAGCTTATACTTACTTTTAGAACAAGAGATGGTGTTTCTGTCCATGAGAAGGCCACCAAGAGGACCAACGATTAAGATGAAGAATTGTGTGATTGCGAAGACGTTTATATACCAACTCACTGTAGAGGAGAACGAAATGGTTCATACCTCGTGGCATAATACAGTGGAATTGATTTAATATGATCATAATGGTGATGTTGATTATGACGGCGATGGTGGTGATGATGGACATGGTGGCGGTGGTAATCATGCTAATGGTGATGACATTATGATTGTGGTGGTGATGGTGATGACTACAGACTACAGTAACGATGTTCATATTTTACTGAGTTACTTTACATATAAAAGCATATAAAAATGGTTTTTAGTGTTGAGCACCAATTCCAATGACCGTACATGCAGATTTAGCCATGATTTCAGATTTAATGCAAACAAGGGCGAAAGCATGGATTGGTAAATCCGTTTTTGTAATGCAATGAAATTTACAAGTCATGCAAGAGAAAATATGGTTCATGCTGCAGGAGTCCCTTTATCCAAATATACACCATTTGTCATATCTTTAGGTTTTACTTACCGAGATCTTCATCGCCATTGGACAATCTTGTTAAGAAAAAGTTGAGTGTTCCAAAGGTAAAGAGAACACCCGTCTCCAGGAATGCTTGCCAAAAAAGCAGTAGAAAAAATGGCACTGACAAGAGACATGAGCAAAGGCTACCAAACTCTTTCTCCTTCCGTTCTTCAGTCTCGCAAACGCCATCTTCATTCGTTTCGCTTCTCGTGTCCATGGAAAGAGACAGCTGGCTCGTTTTTCGACTTCGTTTAAACCTTTCTCTGCGTGCCGATAGCTCACTAGTCTGTCTGTTGTACCCATTTCCATCCACCCCTTCGCTGAATGGGTCCTCGATGTACCCCTGGTTATCGTAAGCACTCTTTTCCGTTGCCTTTGGAGAATTCCTGGGTGTCCCACATGTGATGAGTCTATAGCCGTCTGGAAGTGGCCAGGGGATGTACTTAGTAGGGAGAATAAGGAATGTATTGATGTTGAGGAGGACCACCGATCCGGCCATGATGAAGAAGAGGAGATTGATAGAAAACCCAGCATCATGCACAATCTAGACAGTAAACATGGTAAAAGAAATGTGGTTATACAAAAAAAATATTAAGAGACACATTCTACTTGCCGTAGTTACCTGTCGCCCTGCAATAAAACCTCTTCCCAACACACTCAATCCATTATTTATTACTGTTTTCCATTTTCTTCATTCTTTTGACAGTTCGTTAGGCACATCTATTTTCTAGTTAGAAGTGAATCCCCATCATCAATTTTCTATCAATTAGATCTGGATTTGATGGAATAAGTAGCACTGTGGTAGCTGACCGAAAAAAAAGACAATGCTCCGAAGAGGAACGCATTAGTTATTGTTTATGCTAGGTTCACACCAACGCCGCTTTGATGGCGCTTTAAAGCGGCGTGCAAAGCGGCGGCAAAGCGTAACAAAGCTTAATTAAAGCGTAAAGACCGTAATAGAGCATGAGAAGGCTTTGAGCAATTCGGGACATTCGGCAAGAGCGCCAAATTTTTTTAAACAGTTTAAAAATTTGAGGCGATCTGTCACGGATTGAGAAAAGCGGGGAGAGCGTATTAAAGCTTATCAAACCGTCACAAAGCTTATCAGAGTCGTAGGAAAGCATAACAAAGTTTAAGAAAGCTTGGTTCCAAGCGGTGACCCCACTTTTGATACTTTGCCCATAGGCCCTACAGTTAAGGATTCGTTCAGCCTGATTTTACCACTTACAGACCATTGCAAGAAGTACTTATAACCCCAAAACCACTGAATGTGATTTTGATATTTTTGGATCAGCTACTAAATGAAGAGTTGGTCTTTTCAATGAAACAAAAAATAAAAAAAAAACCCGACCAGAAGTGTACCGGGCATTTTTTTATGGGACACCCTGTATAAAACATAATAAAATGGAAAAGGCAATAGAATAAAAAAAATAAATGAATAGAAAAACTCTGTTTAAAACTCCAAGTTTTCCACAAAGTTTTTTTTTCTATCTATTTTTTTATTATATCTAATTTTTTAATTCTACAATGTTTTATATTTTATTTCCTTTGTTTTATTTTCTCTTTTAATAAGGGTTATTTATCTCACATATAAAATTGATTTTCTTACTAATTTTTAAATTAGTAAGAAAATTTGTAATTATTTGTAATAATCAATTTAACAAAAAAATGCGTATTTAAAAAATCTTCAATCGCACATGTCTAAATTTCGAATTCTGCAACTTGATTCCTTTAAATTTTCACTCCTCATTTACAATAGTAGTATTATCTGATTTTTCATTGGTAAAAAATCAATAGAGTCTGTATTCATAATTTTTAGAAGCAGATGAAATACATAACAACAATAACATCAATAATAATGATAATAATAACATATTCTCAAGAACACATAATACAACAATTATTTCAAACTTATATTAAAAATAAACATAGTCTGCACATAGGAGTATATTCTTATTTCCAGACACAAAAGTCTTTATCTTCATCATATGCTTCTGAAAATATCTGAGCCACGTCTTTCTTGACTCAATCAGGAAGTGCCACCCCAGCCATTCTTTGTCGCCAGTCAACAGCACCCACTGGAAAGTATTCTCAGAGATGATCTCTCTGATGTCTGGCATCCATTGGCGAGGTTTCCCCCTTACAGGTGGTTGCGGAACATCTTCCCAGTGAGGTCCACCTCTCCTGGCCCCTAGTGCGAAGCTGTGCTCTTCATCTTCGTGGTCCACCGCATTGGCTGCCAGCGCCACCCTCTTCCGCAGCAGGTTGTGGAGCACCACAGCAGTCTCCACCAACGCTGTGACGTTATCTACCTTCTGTTCCAGTATTCCCAACAGGCACCGGAACCTGTTGGTCATGATGCCAAATGCATTCTCCACCACTCTTTTCCCCCTTGAGATCCTGTAGTTGCAGATCCTCTGTTCATCTGTCTTCCCTCTTCTGCTGTATGGCTTCATCATGTAGCTCATCAGGGCAAAAGCATCGTCACCTAGAATGAAGTAGGGAATATCAAGCTGATTTTCTCAAGGGAGAGGGCATGATGGGGGCAGCCCTATGGACCCATCTTCTAGGCATTCGAAACGCGTGTCATTTACCTCACACCTCAATCCAGATGAACTTGTACTCTGCATCTACCAATGCCAGCAGTGGTATAGAGAAGAAGCCCTTATAGTTGTGGTAGAGACTGTCTGTGATTGCTGGATTCTTAATGGCTGTGTGCTTTCCATCCAAGGTACCAATTGCATGGGGGATATTCCATCTCTGTTCAAACTGCTGGGCAAGGGTGCTCCATGCTTCAGGGGTGGTAGGTATGTTGAAGACCTCATCTTTATACGCCTCTACAATGGCCCTGCACACTCCTGGAATCAACTCTGATATGGAGATACCACATCTGAAACCATATGCCAGTGATCTGTAGTTGTCCCCAGTGGCCAGATGTCTCAAGGTGATTGCTAGGCCAGCGGACAAAGGGTGCATTGCTTCTGGATGACTGGTGCAACTCTCGCAAGGATCTCATCGAATACCCCAGGGGTTACTCTGGTGAACATTGTGAAGGCAACAGGGTCCTCTAACCGCGGTTGTTTGTTAAAGAGGATAGTGTACTGGCCATACTGCTGTCTTCTTTCTTCAGTGAGCCATGGCCTGGTCCAGCAGCACCTGATGAATGGTCTTCTCCCTCCTGCTGGTAGTTCAATCTCCTCTTGTCTTTGCTGTTCTTTCTCTCTCCTCTGCCTCGAGGGCTATGAAGTAGTTATATAGCAGAGAGACAAAGATCATGTCTACATCATAAGATGGTTCAAAGTCTGGTAAATATTGAACTTCCATATCTTGTTCTTCTGCCAATGATGTAATGATTTCGTGTATCTGCTGCATCTTTATATACTCTGGATCAGTGGCGGGATGCAATCATAATCTCGAATTTTGTCATTTCGTAACAGAGCTTGACAGACCCTATCAATGCACAAGAGATCTTGATAATCGTATCAGAGCGTTATTTAAAGCGTGATAAGCCCATCAAAGCTTATCAAAGAGTAATAAAGCATATCAAAGCGTGATTTAAAGCGTGATAAATCCTCATCAATCGGCATCATAGCGTGAGAAGCCGTAGCGATTCGGGAAATAATTTGTCGCACAAGCGGGAACGAACTTCGTATCAGAGCGTATCAGAGCTTATCAGAGCATAACATATCTTATGAGATCGTGAGATTTTTTTAAAAGTAAAAAAAAATGACGCCGAATTGATCGCCGATTTAAAGCGCGGCATTCGCCGTTGGTGTGAACTTAGCATAAGGCCTACTGGTAAGGTCCAACAAGTTTATTGTCATGAGCATGAAATCAAAGCGCCATTGTATTGTTATCGTAGTATAATGATGATTCGATGTTGCAATTGCAAAGTGTAAGCGCGCCACCTTGTGTTGGTCTCTTGGCCATGGTTATTAAAGACAGTAACTCGTAACCTCAAAGTTGTCTAGTTTATTTACTTCTTTTACCCTAAATTGTGCCTTATAAACCCATGGCGCAGGGCATCTCCAGCAACTCTTATTCACTGTGCACATAACGCTACTCACCAATTTACAATGGAGTACAAAGGAAGATCATTCCAAACTAAAATTGCAAATTTCAATCCAATATTTATAAATCATCCTTTAAAATCTTATCTTGTTTTGGTCCGCAACCGTAACATTATAAATTGATTGACAATCTATAAGAGAATTTAGATTAGAAGGCTATTGAAGGCAAAATGAACAATATGATTAGGAAACAAGACATACATTCTGAAATGTGGATTTCAGATCAGAGGTGCGCGGTTCAGCTATACGATCCTTTTCTGAATTTTCTTTACAAACTTAGATGTCAAAAATGATGTCATGGTTTACATTTAAACTACTAGCAAAACAAATGACCTAATTGCAATTTCAAAAGCATAATCAATTATAAGAATTTGTCATTTTGTATTTTAAGAATGATATTTTGTTGTTAACTGTTGGTGTGCTGAAATTATCCCACCTTTGCAACGAAGAACATAATGACAGATCCACCATACATAGCGTTGATTAGGGTAATAATAGTAGATTTCTGACCTTCGAACAGGTTCCCAATCTGCTTTTAGGAAAAAAAAAACAATCATAAACATGACAGACAGACTCTGTGCTGTTATTCTTACATTCATGAATATAACAGTTAAAAGCAACATAACTTGTTTACTCATGAATTATTTGAAATGGGTATCAGACATTTTTCCCCCTGAAATTCGGTATCAACGTGGAGGGAGTCTAACTAGAAAGACTTTTTTTCGGTTATTGGCCATTCTGGGACCTGTAACACAAAACTTTGCAATCTTCGTGCTACATTTTTTTTACTGATTGCATTGACTAAAATATACAATTAATGGTGAAAATCAAGCGTACGATTAATCGCTAACTTTTGTTATTAGAAACAAGAACATCGATGATTTGACTGTAATTATGGCCAATTGGCCCATTAGACGAACATGATAATGTTACACAATGTGGGCGCTACAAGGACTGTCTTCAATTTGCGGATTTGAATTACCGTTCTAACTAAACTGCAATGTGCCTTGGTTGCCAAAGAGCTCAAAGTGGGATTGTATGGGAAAGTGAGAAGAAGAAGAAGAAGAAAAGGAGGAAGAAGAGGAAGAAGAAGAAGAAGAAGAAGAAAGAAGAAGAAGAAGAAGAAGAAAAAGAAAGAAGAAAATGAAGAAGACTGAAGAAGAAGAAAAAGAAGAAGAACAATCGAAGCGTAATCGAAAAATATAAAGTGCAATCTGATGAAGATGAACAACGAAAGACGCCACAGACGCTTAACATAATGGAAAGAGCATCACCCCAGGTGGGTGTTTCATAAAGCTGTTCGTAAGATACGAATGACTTAACGCACGACTGGTGATCCTTTCTTATGCTATGTGATATCCCTATGTATAGATTTATGACCATAGAGCATGTTCCAGTCCTGCGTAAAGTTGTGCGTAACTTTACGAACAGCTTTATGAAACACCAACCAGGGATACAACGATGTTAGAGTAGAAAGAGCGCAATTTTAGAACTTGTTCCGGGCGCAAGTGATTTACATTGATGAGACAATCTCTAGGCCTATAACTTACTTGTATAAATTCTAAAATCATTCATCCCTGCAAAATACAATTTCATGTAGTAAGAGAATATTCAATGTCAGTATATTAGTTTGTATATAACTTTGAGACAAATCCATAAAGTGAATTGTCGTGAATAAGTTGAAATCGGCTACAAACGGACAGGGGCCTAATAGCAAATCTGCGTTTCAAAAACCGATTAAGGTCGACCACAGTTTTTATTGAAAAATGACAGATAGTTGGTGTGTTTCTAACATTACTAACCTGCATAGAAGAGAATAGCATGATGACACCTCCAATTGTAAAACAGATAGTTCCAGGAAAAACAAGAATTGAGTACGTCGGGGAACTGAATGCCATCAAGATGTAGCCAACAAGCATCAGGATACTAATGGATATATTTGGTTGGAAAAGGGAAATTGGAGATGGTTAAAAGAGAAATACAACTGCCATGACTGTGTACGCCTAGTTGATAGAGGACAACCAATGCACTCAACCGAAATAAAGACAAGAAACAAAAAAACAATAAAAAATGTTGAGTTGAAATAGAAATTTTAAAGAAGTAGAAGTAGTAAATAAAAAAATTATATGTCTTTCTCAACCATGATTATAACCAAAAGCGATTCAAGGGTACTTTGATATGAGATAAGATGGTCAAAAATTTAGTCCGATCTATTTCTAGAGCTGTTATTCATATATTTTAAAATAATCTCCCCACTCTTATTCTTGTTGTCTGGTTCCATTTTCCCCTTTGTTATCCCTTGCAAAATACGCATAATACACTTCAATGATTGGCTAAAATGCTAATGTTTTATTCATGTCCTCAAGCATTGAACATTTTTTTTCTGTTCCACAATTCTTAACGATATCTGTGCTAAGTGTCTTTTCTTTTTGACTCTGCGAAGTTCAACTTTTTGAAAAACAATAGCAAGACTAATTATTATGTTTGCAGAATTGATGTCCGGAATCACGATTTCTGAGAATTGAGCAGAAAATCTTTGAGGGAACATCGGCACCAAACTAATGGCATTCCATACGAATAAAAGAAAGTTAAGTTCAATTTGGTACTTTGAACTCACTTGCCATTGTAATGTGTTTGCTGGGGTTCGGCGTCGCAGTCACGTCGGGTCGCATTTATGTTATACTACGAAAACCTCAATTTCCGTATTTCCAGAACAGTCTTTTCCTGATCCAAAATAAATCTAAGATCTGACTGACATAATATTTTCTCAAAAAATAATGCAGTTTTTCGTAGAACTAAATTGTTCAATTTGAATGCCTCATGCACGTCCTTGTTAAATCTGTATTTTAGTTTTATTGTCAAATATCAGGGGTAGATGTGGACTTGTTTAGTAACGACAAAACTGCATCAAATCTAGGCCAAATATGGTCAGAGCGGGATAAGACCTTTGATACCGCAGGTGCCTGCCGGCTGGGAAATTTCCGATGTAGGCTAGGTAATTGGGTGTTGAAGTTAAAAGTTAGGCCTGGGCCTACTGATTTTTTTTGACACCGCTATTTCATCTTCATATGAATCAATACAATTATCTGCATTTTAAAAAATAATTTAAAAGTAAGTAATGTTATTCGATTTGGAATGATACCAGTATCTAGATTTGATTTGAATTAAATTTATAGTGCTACAAATGCAAGTTGAATGGAAGGAACCAGTGCTGTATCGGCTCCTCATTGCTTCTTGCGCTGTCCAAGAAATCAGCTTTTCACGGAGCTTTCGGCCTGACATGCTTGAAGAACCCTGACAACAACGTTTAGTTTTTATTTTATCGGAAACCCACCTCATGACCAGACGTGACAATCTGGTACCGTAGTGATCAAATAGAAAACCAACGGGGAACATGCACGCAGCCTGAACTGCCACGGCCACCGAGAAGACAAGTTGAATACGACTCTCCTGCTCTGGGCAAGACTCCACGATGTCTGTATCACGGCTACGGTTATAAACAGCGGTAGTACCGATGATCTGTAGTTAGGATGACAACAATACAGATACAGTTGTGTGCTGGAGATCAGAGCTAGGCAGGGGAAGAACATTCTGAGGCTGTATGAATAATGAATACCTAATTCAAACTTAGATATCAATGATCTTGCTGGAATCTTCAGAATATAATTACACTGTATAGTCGAACAACCGACCTTTTAATTTAGATATACGGGAGCTAGTCTAGAGAACGTTAGGATTTAATTAATTTTTAATTCCCATCGAATTCTGGAGGCAAATGTTGATCGACATGACCTCTGTTTTACAATATGAACTCCTCAAAAATACAATAATATGCTGCTTTTTATCATGATGAAAGATACATATTCCATGATAGAATATGTGTAATGTCTATCTTCATTTCGATTGTGGAAAGCAATTATGTATTTATCACTGATGTGTATTTTCAGGCTAGCCTCACAGAAGACTATAAGAAAAGTTTCAACTCTGCACGACAATTTGCCTCTTACCTCTGTTGAAGATGTTGAGTTTTCGCTGCTGCCGTAGCATAGGTCGCTGAAATATCCAAGTTGTATGTAGACGAAGACAAGTGAGGGCCAGCCAAAGATGATACCTCCGTGTATTAGATTCTCAAAACAGACAAACACCAGGGCCAGAAGGCGCTCCGTGACCAAGACGGCCTTTATCACCATGGTGGTCGATTTTCAGCTCTTTTCAATTTGAAATCAATTCTGGTTTTTTGAGAAGATTTGAAAAAAAATGAGGCCACTGATTTTAAAGCCTGAAATTAACATCTGTATATTAAAACACAAAAAAGTTATATAAAAACTTCGTTCACATCTTACATAGATAGCTAAAATAGAAAGTAATTCGTACGTACTTAAGTTGTCAAACCTTACCTTCGTGCGAAACAAAACCGGAATTTTTCAGTTTGATTTTCAACCACTTTTTAAAAAATTAGCATCGCTTGTATTTGTAATTCACGATTAAGCATGAATGAGTGTTCACATTTTCATTCTACCTGGCGTTACAATTAAATATCCAAGCCGCCAAGTTGACGCCAACTCTCTTAGAAGTACAGAATATTATCTATAAAAGTGAAGCAAATTTATAAGGGAACTACCTGAAGAAAATGCCGCCGCATGTATTACCTATAGGCATGATAGGAGGAACGTTTGGAAACCGGCTCATGTGAGGAACCGAAGATGAAAGTAAGGTGAGGGGATGGGGGGGGGGGGGGTAGGAGAGGTATTTAACAATGATTGCTTTTGAACCACACAAAATGCACTAACGGGTCATTGCTAGTTGAATTCGCCCATTGGGTTAATCCTACTCATTGAGGCTTACTATCTTTCCGACTGAAGGCCCCTGACGTGAAATACATAAATTATTTTCAATGCATTGGTCGGATTAATACTGGAATGTGATGATCAACTATTTTTCAGCCGGATAGAGAGGATGCTCATCTTTAACAATAGTGGAGAAATTGTTTTGAAAAGGCTGAATACCTTGCCCGGGGCATATTGTCATCTATTTAGGTGAGGGATAAACGCAATTGCTCTGATCAAACATGCCATGGACAACGAACTGCATATATGCCGATCAGACATTGGGAAAGTAATGGTTGGTGCATAGCATATTCATTTAAGTTTGATATAAACGTGTTTTTTAAAGCTTGTGTGTTATAATAATAATATAGGCGATGTTCCTGTTTCCCACTCTAGCTTGTCGTATAAATTAACATATTAACATCACGGCAAATGTTCTTTAAAGTTAATTTTCAAGTTCACGCCCAATTATAGTATAGGCTGTACTTTTTTTAAATATATTAATTCATAGAACGTGTAGAAAAGAAACTTATTAAATGTTACACGAAGTTTCATGCTAAGGAATTGATATAATAGGCACATGAAAATGATGCATGTGTGAACTTTGTAACTATAATCTATTCACCACAATGACGTCACTCGTCTGTTTTGACAAAAATAGCTTTTGTACTGCACCCCGACGGGCCCGTTTCATGAAGAGTTATACAACTTTTGTAACTTTGCCATTATGGCTCTCAGCAGCCAATCAAAAATCGAGGTTACCATGGTAGTTACCATTATGGCAAAGTTACAACAGTTGCAACTCTTTATGAAACTGGCCCCAGTCAAACAGTATGACAAAGATATTTTAGAATGTCTACATACCCTATTATACTAACCGTGGAGGTTATAGGGGATGATGAAGAACCGCTTTCCTACGATTTTTCAAACGATGAAAAAGTACCAAAGTATGAAACGCTATAAAAAAAAAAGTGGGGCGGATTGGTCATATTTAGTATTTGTATGTATTTTATGATTGTTTGTACCTGATGATGGGTTAAATAAATTGAATTGAATAGATATATACGACTGCCAATTTATAAAAAATACAAATGTACGCACATTTACAATTCAAATTCAATTTTGCATGCTGGGATCATTTAATATAAATTTGATAACTGCTTGTATAATGTCTGAATAAAACTAGATTGCCATTTTACGTATTTTGGACTGTGGTAATTGCATTGCTTTCATTTTCAATTATCCCACTATCTTCTGAATTGTGTAATTCCCATAGGCTTTAAAAAGACACCGGCCATGCAGTTTCAGCAAGCCCTCGTGTTAATTTTGGATATTCGGCAGGAGATGGTTTCGAGTTAATATTGTGGAATTCTAGAAAGTGTTTTCACAGTTCAACACAATCATGTCAAGGATGATGTTGAGTTCTGTTCAATCTGGCGTGCGTGGGAATGTAGTTGTTTAAGTTGAAATCTGCGTCATATTAAGCAACGTTTTGTTCAGGATCAGAAAAGGGCAATTTCTTTCTTGTAGCTCCATTGGTGTTATAGGTAAAGCAAAATGAGAATGGCGGATTTTTTTCCGATTCGATTCTTACTGAAATGCAACATGTCTAAAAAAAAAGCGAAATGAATTAGATTTGAGCATCCCAGAGAAAATACAAAAAATGATAATTATTGTTAGATGTCTCCGGAAAAAATGCTTTGGATCACGTTTTGGTCTTCCATGCCAAAGGATGAAACAGACATTCCTGTAAAGACTGAGAAATATTCAATTGATAAAGGTCATCAATATTATGGACGTTGATTGTTCTATTTTACAGTCAGACAGCAGGTCCCTATGCTATTGAGCAAAAAGGCCAGATTAATCCAAATCATCTCGTGGCTGAATCCTCCTCCTTGCAAAATCTCGTGATTCGTGAGATTTTCTTTCTCTAAGAATTTACCTGTTTTAATCTCAAGTTAAATGAAATATTATTGCACCATCAGATAGAGTAAAAGTTACTCTTTCATATTGGTCATTTATTTTGTATACAATATTTTGTTAAATAAGTAAATTTCTGGCCTGAAAGTGTGCCTCAAAACAGAATTTTCTTCCTCTGTTTTCTTTTGCAAATTGTGCAAAACTTTTTATTTTGAGCCTCAATGATATCTATATCACCATAAAGCTGAACTTCTGTACTTTCTCACAATGCCACTCTTGATATGCGGCACCTTTTAATCGGGTCAAGATCACATGCACTTTTCCCACCAAGGTAAAAGACGAGATTTCTGAAATTTTGTACTTGCATGAATCCAGAGTCCTGATTGGCTGGATAAGGTTCACAAAACAACAGGCGCGGGGTAGTTGAGGAGATTACCACATGGCAGGGGCCGCGGAACCGGGGGGGGGGGCTTCAGCCCCCCCACTTTTTCCAAAACCGTGTACAAAAACGCAAAAATGACCATACGATTGTGATTTTTAGCATGGTCAGCCCCCCCACTTTTGGCTCAGCCCCCCCCCCACTTTGAAAACCGTTCCGCGGCCCCTGCATGGGAAGTGTGACCTTCCCACGAACCCAGGCACTGGAATCGTTGGAATTTGCCACTGGGTGGTCTCTTTGACCAATCAGAATGCAGTATTCTTGTTTTCAAACTACTTTATGTACTTGGCAAATAAAAAGTGTGATCTTGACCCGATTAAACCAATTCTTATTTTGAAACCTATATCATTTCAAAGCATACATATTCAGCTTTATCATGATATAAAAATAATTTGGGCTCAAACATAAATAAAGTGTGAAAATAGCAGATTTTGTCAGGTAAAAATATTTATTTTGTAGCATATTTTAGATCAAAATTTTAACCTATATAACAAAATCTTTGAATATATCCAAACACATGACCTGAAAGAATGATTCTTCTTTACAATGGAATTAAAATCATGAAATTCGATGCACAATTAGAGCAGCAATGACTGAATGAAAAGAGGTGTTTCGGTCCGCATCAAGCTCATTAAATATGCAAAACAACTCAAGTCATGAATATCACTTGGATGAAAGAAGCCACTTTCTTGGGACCTGCAGTCTGACTGCTTTCACCCTAAATTGTAGGAGAACGGAACGCCCAGTCAGATTTTTTTTTCGTATATGTAAGAATGAAGTTAATTTCTGTCTGGGAGATGGTTTCCTGTGAATTATGAGCCTACTGGGCATGCCCCTTTAAAGTGTAGGAGAACGGAACACCCAGTCAGATTATGTTTTTTCTTATTTTTTGTTTTGTATTTGTAAGAATGTAGTTAATTTATATCTGGGAGATGGCGTCCTGTGAATTATGAGCCTACTGGGCTTGCCCCTTAAAGTGTATTAGAACGGAACGCCTAGTCAGATTAATTTTTCTTTGTTTTGTATTTGTAAGAATGTAGTTACAGTAATTTCTGTCTGGAGATGGTGTCCTGTGAATTATGAGCCTACTGGGCTTGCCCCTTAAATTGTAGGAGAACGGAACCCCTATTGGTGTTTGATGGTCATGATGATTCTGTTCAGATTTAAAATGATTTTCTACATGCAGCTGTGTACGAATAAAATGAATCGGGAGAAAGGAGCTGAAACGTAATGACCCATTTTCATAGTGTTTACCTAAATCAAATATATTGATCTTTTTTCCTTTGGGAATATAGTATCGAGGCCATAATCCCATTGTTATCCAATCATAATACAACCGGAATGAAGTCTTTATTATTTTGATTATCATTATTGTCAGTTATCAGAAAGTATATGGGCTATCTTCAAACCCATTTCTCTATCGGATGGCGATTGAAGATTAATGCAATGCCATTCAAAGGAGTTTGGTGCTACGTTGGGGGTATCGATGCATGTCTTGAATATAACGACCTTTGACATTTTGATTTGAATTAAGGGATCGCATTCAACTACATATCTTCTAATAATAGGGATAATAATAGAATGATAGAGTGTATTTGTGGGTGTGTACATGTGTGTGTAAGGGGGGGGGGGTCTCGCGCCCCTTCCACTTTTCCAACCGATTATACTTTGCCACTCATCGCTTGCATTCGAAGGATGTGCCAACGTCATCTAACATGTCTATAGTAACAGTATTGTGATTATTGCTTTCGTAAATGTACTGACGCAACAGTATGACTTTATTCTGTATGCTATTAACAATGCGTTTTTATTATCATAAATGGTACCGGCGCTGTCTGGGACGTGCGAATGTCGCAACCCGGACTTGTCTAAACATTCAAATATATATTTCAAATGAATCTATTTACATGATATCAATGAAAGAGGGGTTCATTGAACAACATAGATCATGATGATTCTATACGGAGTGTTTGTGGTAAAGAGGTTACATATTTCTGAATTGTGACGATCCTTTGATGATTTTTCATCCGCGTATAAGCAGAGATAGAACTTTGACAAAAGGAAACCACATAGAAATCATAATCAACCCATTTTCCGAATAACAATTTCAGAGCGAGCGAATAAACTTTTGGGAAAACAGAATGATCAAATTTGTTAGGAAAAGGACGTAATCAATATAATTTGTTTTGAAATAAATGTAATTAATGAGACATTTGACAATTTTTACGATTTTCAATGTACATGTATACATGTAAACATGTAAAATGATGTATAGTATGCTGCTTTACACGGGTGGTAAAATGGGTACCGCGTTAAAAACAATTAGGAAGGAGCAAAACAAACCAGCTTTCTTTTTTTTTGAGGGGGGGGGCAGTTGTTTTTGAGACTCGAGGATCTGGAGTAAGCAATTGTAGGAACATATATACAAAATGAAAATTACAAAATCTAAAATAACTTTAAGACTTCCGTGCTCCTTCACCCCCCCCCCCCCGCTGATAATGGTAAGCTAAGATGCACAAAAAAATAGAATTTAGAAATCAAAATGCACTTTTTCTCACTCAAAATGCACAAAAGTCTCTAAGTTCGTATAGAAATAAATCAAACATAAAATCGAAATGTATATCAAAAAACAGGAAACTGAAAGCGAATTAAAGGAAACAAAAATAGACAAAACATAACAATGAAAAATTAATTGAAGCATTGTCGAACTTACCGATAATATCTTTCAAGATGTAGGTATAGGAAAGGAAGATCAAGGTTACTTCTTCTTACCCATGCAGGCCAAGTTATGTTACATGATGAGCCGGAGGAAATCATGTCATGCTATTCATATCAACCCATTTCAATCATGGGCTCTCCTTTTTTGTTGTCAGGAATGCATATTTGCTCGACTCACCAATGAATTTGTTCAGTTGGTTGCACGGTTTAGGTTCAAAGAATCCGATCCAGGTTTCCAGTCATGCTTCAGATATGTCTTTTGAATAGGTATGATGGCAAAACAAAGTCTGAAAACTCGTACATCGAGGCAGAGTCGTGTAAATGACGGAATATGATCAGGCGGGGGAGTGCAAGAATGGGGATGATTTTTTTTAAATCAATATTTGCGCCACAGACGTGAGAGAGTTTAACCATTGGGCATTTTAGCAATAAAATTGAAGACGCTTTCTATAACGCAGGGGATGTTATTTGTTTGTATTTATTTGATTTATATTTTGTTGAAAATGAAATAAATGAATTTTCAAAAGCGCTTTGACAAAGCAATCTCTGTCGAAAATCGGTGAATCAAGCATGTCAAGGTAGCAATGTCCTCCTGGACTCTGGACGAACGACATATGCGAATCTTAAAACTGTGGCGGCCTTCCGTCTTGGATTGGGTCCTGGATGTTGCGGGGGTGGGGCTGTCCCTTGCCTCTATCACCTTCATCAAATGATGACCTAGCATCCCTTTATTGCGAGCGGTTTCTTTATAAGAGACCTGGGCTTGTTCCGTTTTCCCACAATATATGGGGGGGGGGGGAGAGTTGAGAGGTAATGTGAATTGGTAATTTCTATTGATTGAAGCTGTATATTCTCTATGGGAATGCTTAGAAGTCAACTGAGATTCAATTAATTACACCGGTTGGAGACGATGATTTTTTTTTCTTTTAAAATAATTTTATTAATAAAAAATCACATACAAAGCATGAAATATTTTCTTCAACAATACTGTTTTCAAAAATACACAAATGTTTACTTTTACAACGCTTCTCTATTTCTAAACGATTACAAATCAACCTTTTGAATAAACAAAGTATTCCAAAATCATGAATTCTACAATTCCGACTTTCTGTTCGAATAAAAATTGAATAAATAGCATACCTTGCATACATGATTAGAAGATTCAAAACTCTATGCTTTTTGTTTCGTAACTCATATCCTTTTGTCATAGTAGCAACATTAAAATAAAAATTAATGCCTACAACTTCATACACAATGCTACTAAATTGTTTCCAGAATAATTGTGTTTTTTTACAAGTCACAAATAAATGTACGCTGTCTTGAATTTCATTGTCATGTGAACATAAAGGATTATCTATTAACTTCCATTTATACAAATTATATCTATGGGGTAAAATATTGTGTAATAACTTATAATTAAACTCTGTTATTCTATTTTCTTTGACAGTTTGTAAATTAAATAACCATACAGATTTCCAATCAATCTCTTCTTGTAAAATATTTTCCCATCTTTCTTCAGCTTTAAGTTTAATACTTGTCTTATTCAAAATCATGGTGTAAAATAACTTTGAACCTCTTTTCCTATTTACATTCATCAAAACATTCTGTGTAATATATTCACTCTTAGGTTGCAGAATCTCAAAATATAACTCAAACTTATTCCTTTTCCAAACATTTGGTATGGCATTCATTACAATGTTATACTCTTAATGCATACTTTTTTCCAAATAAACCTTCCATTTCCTTTAATGATTTGAATTTGGAATCTAAAATAATGTCTTTTACCTTAAGAATTCCAATATCGAACCATCTTTTAAAAAACAATACATTTCCATTGTGATCTTTTATTTTCGAATTAAACCACAGATTTTCCTTCTCGATCTGGATATTCTGAAAACCTGATTTATCTTGAACAGTTTGCTTAAAATTAAACCAAGCGTAAATGATCGCTTTATAATAATATGGCATTTTCATTTTGTCTATATGTACTTTAATTTCTTTTTCTGTACAATTACTATGTAATACAAAATCAAATCCTCCATATTGAGAAAGATAACTATCAATAATTGTACTAAATTTCGATTCTTTGTTATTATAGTAATACAAAATCCACTTCAATAAAAAGCTTTGGAGTAACATATTCAAATCTACCATTTTGAGTCCACCTAGATCACATTGCTTACAAACAACCTTTCTCTTTACTTTATCAATCTTTCCATTCCAAAGAAAAGAGAACAATAAGGAAGTTAAAAGCTTTACAACCTTCTCTGGCATTTTAATCATTTGAGCATTATACAAAATTTGAGAGATAAGAAATGTTTTGATTACAAGTATGTTTCCTATTAAAGTTAGGTGACGTGCATTCCATGATTTAATCAAACGTTCTACTTTCAATATTTCCAGCTCCAGTTCAAATCGGAGAGATTTTGTTCATCTCCTCCAAAATAAACGCCTAAAATTTTGACATTTGAATTAGTCCAAGGAATGTTTTTGACGTTTTCATTAACTGAACCATCTTTTAGATTTATTATGGAACATTTTGTTTTATTCAAATACAATCCTGAAAAAGAACTATACTTTTCTACCTCGTTAATAGCTTTGTGTAAAGCAAGAGTATCATTAACGAATATTGATGCATCGTCTGCAAACTGCAAAATTTTGATTTCAACTGATTTAAAAAGTTTGATACCTGTAATTTCTGGGTCATTTCTTATCTTGACAGCTAATACTTCTTCAGCCAGGATGAAAAGCAATGCCGAAAGGGGGCACACCCTTGGCGCACACCTCTCGATATACTAATATTTTCTGTTAGCCATCCGTTAAATGTATGTTAACAGAACTTTTTACATTATTATAAAAAGTTTTAACCCATCTGCAAAAATCATCTTTAAATCCATATCTTTGCAAACATTCAAATAAAAAATCTCGACTGAGGCAATCAAAGGCTTTTCTAAAATCGGTCAGTAACGCTATTCCTCCTTTGGCATGGTTTTTAACGTAATAGAATATATCCTCAATTAATCTAACGTTTTCAGCTATACTTCTTCCTTTTATATAACCTACCTGGTTATCTGAAATTAATGTAAATATCACCTTTTGCAATCTTTGAGCAATAACTGAAGCTGCAATTTTATAATCATAGTTTAGGAGGGAAATAGGTCTCCAATTTCCAATCTAGATTTGTCACCTTTTTGTACAATAATTTTATAATGGCTTGTCTTTGGGAGTTTGATAATTCGTTACACTCAAAACTTTCATTTAAAACAGGCAAAAGTAGAACTTTAATTTCTGTCCAAAATATTTGATAAAATTCTATATTGAAACCATCACTCCCCTATTGACTTATTTTTTTTCAAAATCAAATACAGCTTTTTTGCACTCTGATTCAGATAAAATTCCTTCACACATATCAGCTAAATCGCTAGATAACTTTGGAAGTTGTAAATCAAGAAAATATTCTGCCAAGTCTTGACATTCTTTTGACTTATATAATTCTGAATAATATTTATACACATACTTTCTAATGTGTTGCTGATTTTTTATGCTTTTACCTTTATCGTTACGTAATAACAAAATAGAATTATTATCAATATTTCTCTTTTCTAATGACATAAAATATCTTGAGCACCTTTCACCTTCCTCAAACCAATTTACTCTTGACCTAATAATTGAACCCATACATTTTTGTTTATATATTTTTTTCTAATTGTTCAGTAGTCTGTTCATAATCTTTTATAATCTCTTCATTGTTATCATTTTTTGAGTTCCAAATTTTTTCGTTCAGCTTTAAGAGTTTTTCTTCTAATATGCCTTCGTCCTTTTCTTCTTTTTTCTTATGTTTTGCATATCTAATGGAGTATTCTCGTATTCTTATTTTGCACAATTCCCAGGTTTGACGCCAGGACATTGATAATTCTGTCTTTTCACGGACTAGATCGCCTATGATTTGTCTAACCTCTTCACAATAATCATTGTTTGTTAAATAAATTTGTATTCAATTTCCAAACACCTGGACCTTTATTCGTTCCATTAATTTTGATTGTAATGGTGATAGCGTTATGGTCACCATTGACTACTGGTCTTATATCAGTTTTAAGTACTTAACTTCTTAAATCTTTACTAATTAATATTATATCAATTCTTGATGATATTTGCAAGTATTTATTACGCCACGTAAATTGTCTTTTATCGACGTGAACCTTTCTCCAAATATCGATAAGATACATTTTTTTCATAAGCTGTTTTAGGGAACAAGGAGTTTTGTATTTGCTTCTTACATTAAATGTGTCAATACTTGGATTTAATACGCAGTTGAAGTCTCCGCATAAAATTAAATGTGATTTTTCGTCATCTGGACAAAACTTTTGTTTCAATATATTGTAAACATCTCTGAAAAATGCCTCTCTTTTTAAATGGATATTTGGTGCGTAAATATTAACAACTACTTATTTAATCCATTGTATTTCACATTCTACAATAAGGAACCTTCCAGCACAATCTTTATGTTCTGATCTATATTTTATCTCAGTCTGTCTTTTAAGCAATATTGCTACCCCACGTGCGTTAGTATTGCCGTGGCTGAAAAACACCGGACCATTCCACTCATTTCGTATAATGTTTTCGATATCTTTAGTCCAATGAGTTTCCTGAATTAAAACAAAATCAGCAGCTTGTTTTTTAAACCATTTAAAACACATTTGTCGTTTCAATTTGTTTCGTAGTCCGTTACAATTCTGGGAAATTGCTAAAATGGACGTAGTCATGTTTGAGATGTTCTTCGTTAGCGTTCCATCATTCATCATCCTTTCATCACAACTTTTTTTCATTTTTACGTTTTCGCTTTCTACATTTTCGAGCACGATGTGGATCAGCAATCGCTTGATTTACTGCGTCTACTGTAGCTTCAGTGAGCTCATCCTCGGTGTTTACTTCTGATTCATCTGATTCAGAGGAGGAAGATCGCTCAATGTATTGTGTGATCTTACTTTGGCCACCAATGGTTGGCGCGCTGTTGCTACGCGATCTGAACTCGGCCAAAGCTCTTACGACTTGACGAGACTCATGACTGACCGCCGTAGGCTGTCGAGAATCGCGACTCTTGCCTTTTGTCGCCGTTTTCGGTCGTGTTAGGGGTGCCGATGACGTAACACCGTGGGGTGTGGCCGATTCAAGCGTTGCTACCGGATCGCGTGTGGATATCTGTGAAGTGGTATAAGGTGTTCCTGTTTGCGTGGTTACCATCATAACTTCAGCTGAACCGTCTGCTCGGAATGCGTTTGTCTTCGGAGTGGGTTGTTCTGCTTCGGGGCACCTACTTTGCATGTGACCTGGTTTTTTTGCAAGACCTGCAAACTACTTCATGGCTACATTTGGAGCGATGGTGCCCCTCTTTTAGACAATGGGAACAAATGACCTCTCTCTGTGCATCAGGTTGCCCGGCTTGGAATGCGCGGGCTTTGAAGCTCTGAAAGCGCATAAATCTCGGGAGGGGCTGGGGAGGGGGGTCGATGTAAACAACTCGGTCTCCTGTGAAACATTGGGTTAATTTTCCATCAACTCGGAGTTTGGGATACATTATGGGACCATTGATTTTCAGATTCATCCTTTCAAACTCATCTGAAATGACGTTCTCGTGAACTGATAAAGGAATGTCCTTTATCGTGACGCGGAGAGCGTTGTCTGCTTGATGTGGTAGAAAGGGGTTCTTGTCGTACACTCTAACTGAAGTGTTTCTAATTTGCATACCTTCTGTGATCAGTCTTATTCTGTTTTGGCGTTCGTTTATGTACAGGCACCAGAGTCCACCTACTTTCTGGATCCCATGAATATCTTTGGATTCAACTGTCTTACAGATAGCTTTATACATTTCTTCTAGCTCTACCCTTCTTTCACCAGGAATGTTATTATGCATCACGAAAACTGGCTTACCTTGCCCCTCATTCGGGACTTGTGGTGGCGCCGCCACAGATGCGTAGTTTGTAGCATGCATGATGTTTTACAACGTAGCAGTCCAAGTCTCCAATATTGGCCAGTTGAGGTGAAATTTCGTATCTCGAAATATGTCAATATACTGTTATTAATGGCTATTTACATCAAAGTAGATGATAACTTCATATATGACAAACTTACAGATGAGTTTCACAGTAGAATATGTTCGGTTCTTCAGGTTGAAAATCACAAAATTAGATCAGTTTCGGGAGCGAGAAATCAGTCGCGTGCAACTGTTTACTGAGCGCCCTGAGACGATGATTTTAATAATTTAATGTATGACAACGGTCATAATTATAAATCATCATTCAGCATCTCCTATACAGGGTTATCACAATAAGCCTGTTCAAGATTATTAACTGCGCACGAGCAGAAAGAGGTCATTTGAGATAAACCATGAAGGTGGCTTTCAAATTCTCTGACATAGGCATTTGTGATTTGATGATTATTCATGTATTCCTTTCAAAATATTAATTTTATCATATTCAAGCTGAAGAGTATAAATAGAGCCTTCATAATCACTGGTATTTGACAGTAGCCTAAACAATAGTCAAATGTGCCAAAGGCAGACAATAAAACAGATTTCCAAACTTTATCCCTGATGTACTATTATAGTCACCTGGTCTATACAATGCCTTTTGTTCTTAGAATTTGACTACTCTACCGGTAAAGCTTACGCAGCATCTACATTTGAAAATGATAGTGCTTATCCTAATGAAAAATCACAAAGGTCATTGAGAATAGTTGATCATGAGCTAACCGTGAACTGGCTTATTAACACCGTCTCCAATTATCCAGACTTATATTTGCATTCTTAAAAATCAATTAAGTTGGTTTTCTGATCATTTTCGAGAGGAGCGCGAGGAGTTCGTCATCCGACTACGACCTGAGCCAGCATCGAAGTGACAAGCTATATCATTGCAAAACTCCGCTATTTATAGTCTCCGAGAGCTGCCTTACGCAATGCGTTGCGTCCGGCGATCATTGAGCTCTCACCTGGCTCTCACTATAGAGCGTTTTGTACTTTCCACCTCTTTAGCTCTTACGCACCAAATGACCATGTCCATTTTAATTTGACATACACACCCTCACACACGCGCAAACAAACATACACATACAAGTTGTTCTTTTGATCACTAATTAAACATTTTCTTTGTTCATTCATATTTGTTTACCATAACAGAAAAGGGAACAAAAAGCTCTGAATATAGGCGGTCGTATACCAGTGACTGCCCGTCATATCAATAGTCTCTCTTTATCAAATCCTAACACTGAAGGTGTGTGTCAGAAAAGTGTTAGAATTGCTAGCACAAACTGTTGAGAAGACCCCATGCGTGTATGTATGTAAACATGGGGGTATATTTAATTTCATCTAAGCGTTAATCTAAAAATCTGCCTCTATTATCGGTCTTTTTTAAGTCAAAAGAAGTTCCTTTTCACACGCAAATCTTGAATCATCATTGTATTGATGATTGCAGTTCGTCTTTAGAACCATCGGACCTTTCTCACGCTCACTCGAAAACTGTGATTTGAATTCGAATTCCGAGCGAAGGCGGTATGTGTCCTTGGTGACTTGTCAATCAAATCACTGCATTAATACGATGAGTGCATGGCAATTGTATTATCTACGGAAGTGCTAGAAAGGACACGAAAGCTCCGCCCCTCAAAAGATGTTTTGGAAGTCAAGCCTTTCACACGTAAAACTTGTACCGTAATTTGAGAATTAACCTCCGGAGTAGAACTACCGCCCTTTCACACGGTAAAAAAATCGTGATTTTAATGATGATTCCAGTGAAAAATAAGGCTAATGACGCATAAGTTAGCACGTGTGAAACCAAATTAGAACATGATTAGAATTATAAATCAGTCAAGATTACACAGCAATTATCAGTACAATGATTCAAGATTCAAGTGTGAAATGGCCCTTCGAATTTGTCATTTTGATTAGCGTTCGTGATTCTAGTTTGGTTTCGCACGTGCCAAAAAATTCGTAATTAGCCTTATTTTTAACTGGAATCATCATTCAAAAATAATTACGATTTTTTTTACCGTGTAAGGGCGGGAAGGCATTACAAGTTACACATTCTATACTATTTTCTTCAATATTCTACATTGACGAAATAAATGTATCCTTCAGAAATAACGCATGAAGACTTAATTTATTAAACTTTCAAAAGTAAAAGATATATGATTTCCTTAAAAAAACAACACTTGAAACCGAAGAAACATCATCATTAATCATGTGTGAATTATGAAATAATCAGAGAGTTTGAAAATATATCAAAGGAAATGGAAAAGGGGCAAGAAAAATATGAAAACAGTCATGACAGTTCTAAACTTTTTATATCATTTACTCACCAATTGAACTATTTATCTTATAATTTTGAGGATTAAATCATGCACAAGAAATACATCGGTGCTTGCATGTACTCATTACTATGGTCTTCATATGGTTGAAGAGATATTTAGTTCTCCTTTTGGTTTCTTGATCTCGACCTACTACGGAAGTATAGTGTAGCCGGTAGGACCAGTGTAATCACATCAGCCACGATGAATGCTATGAATACCTGTATAAATGGAGGAAACAGTATGGAGCATAGTTACAGATATAACCTAAGTTATAGTAGGGGGGAAACGTGGCATTTTATTGGTAGTATCCCTGATACCCCCCCGATATTTGAATGATATGGGTAATATAAAGTTACAAGACCCATGCAGAATATTCTTTTTTATACTCTTTTATTCCCCCCTTTTCTTTTCTTGTTTCTCCCATCTTCCTCCTCCTCCTCGAAGGCTTATATTTTCACCAATAGGAAATTTAATTGGAAATGTTATGAAAAGTTAACTTTTATTAAAAAAGGGTATTTATATTGACTCATACTACATGTGAAGTGAAAAATAGAGGGTGAAAATTTTGTAGTAAGATTGCTGTGCAAAAAACGACTAAATGATTGATTAAATACACATTCAATTTGCTGTCAATAATTGACAGAAACTATTTTGTTTAGTAGGCTAGCTACTAGGGATTGATCGGAAATTGTTTCGAGAATGAAACAGAAAATAAAGATTTTGTGTTTATCAAATTAATAAATTAACATCAGGATACATATATATGAAGTTTAGCTCACATGGGTTTTCGTCGAATGGATTGTGAGTCTTTACTGGAATGTTTGGCCAACATCTTTCTGTGACGTTAAGAGTACAAGAGCGCAAGGTAACGATATACCCTTGAATTTCTACAAATATTCTACGTCAAAGTATGGACCTGACTTTTTAAAAGTGTACTCTTTAACAAACAAGGGCCATTTACACAAAACTCTTCTTTTGGCTTTTACTGGTTGCACAACCAAAAGTTATTTACTTACCCAGAAAGGATCATCATTAAGATAATTCTGGAGTAAGATGAAGATTGGGTATTGGAGGAAGGTGAAGAATCCACTCATGGTTCGCATGGCGCCGTATACACTCGTGAAATACTTCATTGGAAATCTGTGACGTCAAAAGGAAACCATAGTGATGTCATTTTCAAAGCAGTGTCTACAAGAAAATTTGATCTCATCTTGTATTTTGATTCTGGTTTCGATTTCTTAACATTACCTTCTGTGCAGAAATGTTGGGTAAAATAGTTGTACAAACATTACCCACTAAGCGTTTTTTCTCGGGTTTCGCTCTCCTTTATTTCGTAATATTTTTAAGTGTATTTTTTTTATATACTGAATATATTGAATTGTTGCTTTTTTCATATTCTATGTTTGTTTTGTAAACTGAAAAATATTTTTTTATCTTTGTATGTGCACTTTTTATGCGAATAAAGAAAACATTGGATTGAATAAAATATTGATTTTATTAGGTAGGTCAACGGTCCAGAAAAAAAAAAATTCCGTTGACAAAGCAACTTAAAGTGTGACCCCCATTACTACGTAATTGTGTTAAAACTATCGACATGGGACATTGAAGTTATGATACCAATGTAACCAGAGGGTACTTTATTTCATAACATAGCAGGACGACTTACACCACGGCAACGACAGCAGAGCCGACGCCAAAGAGCAGAGATCCAACAATCAGGATGAAAATAAAGCTTAGATACTGGAGTTGAAGACTTGGAATAAGAAGACAGACGGTGTAACCAATGGAAGCAAATGTAGTGATCGCCAGAGGAAGACAACTATCTCGCATGTCAGCGTATGGGCCTCTGGTTTTAGATTGTCCTGGGGAAAAAAATCACACAAAAATCTGGTGTCCGTTTGGTAAAGAAATGTGGGATTATGGAATATTGCCATTCCGATAGCCATGATGATTTGGCTTATCAGCCAATCAAAATCAATGTTTAATTCTAAGCTACTATAGTTGCAAAATTACCTTAATCGTAATTTCTTTATTAAACGGACCACAGAGCTTGAATTCCAATAATCAAAGTATCAAACGGCAACAAATAAATATACTGCAACTGACATCATAAACAAGCCATCGAGAAGTAGGTCGTCCCAACATTAATATGGTCTCATTATCTCCAGAAAATTGGATAAATTGTTTATCTTAATATTGCCTAACGTCTAAAATGAACATGAGTGCTATGGTTGGTGGTTCCCCTAATAAGAAGCAACAGGACTGTCTAGTATTTCATGAAGAGTCTTGTCAGTGATTGCCACTCAATGTTCTATTCCAATCATCCACCCAGCAACAATGACTTAAGTAACTTACAATGATATCAGGGGAAAACCACTGACTATTTTGTTTATGAAATACTCCCTCGATCAGACATAATATTGAAGGGGCGCCACTGATCTAACGTGTATAAGGGCCATGGAGGGAATCCGGTGTTAAAAACCCGGCAATGGCATTTCTATGAGCAAATCATTTTGTCTACACTGTTTTTTTTTCTTCACATATTAGTACTTCTCTTCTTTTCCTCCCTTTTCGTGTGCGTCTTTTCCCACCACCAGTCTTAGGTAATTTAGGGTTATAATCACTTTTAAGACAGCATGAAGTCGAGAGTTTGTTCCTGTCCATCAGAAGACCGCCAAGGGGACCGACTATCACGACGAAAAATCGAATGATAGAAAAAACGTCTGTGTACCAGCTCACTAGCATGCAGAGGGACGAGAATAAACAAATAGAACTGAAAAATTGCATTACCATATGACTCATTAAAGGGGAAGTTCACCCTGAAGAAAACTTTGTTGTAAAAATAGCTGAAAAAATAGTAAAAAATATTGTTGAAGGTTTGAGGAAAATCTGTTAAAGAGTAAAAAAGTTATTAGAGTTCCAAATTTGGGATTTGTGACGTCATAAACGAGCAGCTGCCCCATGTGTTATGTAATATAAAATGTATGAATTTCAAATTCTGTATGGTTCCTGATGACTTAATTTTGTTTTCTTTTCATGATCGGGTGTGCAATGATTTGTCTATTGATATACAAAAGTTACAGTGATTTTTTTTTTCAATTTTCTGAGAAAATGACATTTCATTGATTTTTTACCATTCGCTATGTAGGAATGCTGCTCGCATATGACGTCACAAATCAAATAATTGAAATTCTAATAACTTTTTAATTATTTGATGAATTTTTCTCAAACCTTCGGCAATATTTTTTATTATTTTTTCTGCTATTTTTACAATAAACTTTTTGTCAGGGTGAACTTCCCCTTTAATACTGGCATCCAAAGGCGCAAGGCCCGTACAAGTAAGACCTACAATAAGTTTACTTTGTTTTGTTGGGAATCCGAGAAACCATGGCAGTAGTATACTGCTGTGGTGGCTTTCTACAATACCAAGTAAGTACTGGTCATGAGCCTTTGGATGAATTGCAATAATACCTACTTTATTTCAGGAAATTATTTCACAATTGTTCCAACAAATATAGTGCCTATCGAATTTTTACAATAATAAAACGGTCACCGAAAGTGAAGGGCTTGCTGAAGGGACATTTCGTTTAAAAAGACCCCTCGGTCCACCTTTTCTTTCCACCAGAAACTTCATTGTTGAGAGAGAAGGATGATTTATAACATCCCTAATTATTCTAGAACTTTAAAGACATTACCATTGAAAAAAAATGATTAAAAAATCTCAGTCTCCTGAAAGGTATTTCAGAAAGCCGTTCGTAAGTTACGAGCGACTTTGCTTGCGACTGGTGATCCTTTCTTGTGGTAAATGATACACACCTTATTTTCATTGGTGTTGATTTAGGTCCTAAGAAAGGCTCATCGGTCGTTCGAAAAGTCGCTCGCGACTTGCAGACAGCTTTATGAAACACCCACCAGAATCTATATTTCGTTCGAAATTCATCAGAGTTGTTACAGATACTCACCCAATTCCTCATCGCCGTTGGATAATCTTGTTAAGAAGAACGTCAGGGTTCCAATAGTGAAGACCATGTCAATCTCAAGAAACGCCTGCCAGATAAACAACAAAATAAACGGAGTCGACACAATACATGAGCTGAGGCTTCCGTATTCTTTGATCTTTCGCTCTTCGACATCAGAGATATCGTATTCTGGTTTGACTGATTCTTCCTGGGACCTGTCGGTCTCTCTGCCGATGTCCTCGCTGGTGGAGTTCACTCCATCGAGTCTGTAACTCCCATTGACACCTGTTATCTCCGAGTCAGGGTTACCGACGTACCCTCTGTTGTAGGTACCCTCTAGGTCTTTCACCTCCAATGTGGCCTTTGTGGTAGGCCTACAGCAGGTTACCAGTCGGTATTTCTCTGGGAGAGGCCAGGGAATGTACTTGGTGGGAAGGAAGAGGTAGGTGTTGATGTTTAGAAGAATCACTGACGCGGCCATAATGAAGAAGAAGATGTTGATGGAAAACCCTGAGTCGTGCGCCCTCTGCGTGGAGTAAAGAAAACAAGCTTGTTTCTGATATTTTTCCACAATTTGCTCAAAAAACACAATTCACATAATATCAGAATTTGCCTGCGACGATAATGTTTTCGGCGAAGATACAATTTAGATATGTAATTTTCCTTTTTATTCTGTTGAAATCTTATCATTATCATCTGTACCTTCAAAGGCATGATCCATGTTGCAACCTATTTGGTCACTTGAATTAGGGAAAATAAAAGTGATATTTGAATTTGCTATCATTTGGCATCATCTTTAAAACGCACTATGCAAATCCAACACGTATTATTATTATCATTATTATTATTGATTTTTTCATCATCAAACAAGTGTAACAAAAGTTGACCTCACCTTTGCAATAACAAGCATGATGATAGCTGCTCCGTACATAGCATTGATTATTGTAATAACGGTAGACTTCTTTTTTCCAAAAAGATTCCCAACCTATGGAAACAAAATAGAATATAATTCAATTGTTTGCGAAATGAAGGTCATTGTGAAGGCGTTGAAAAAAATTGAGAAATGCAGTGCGATAGCTAGGGGCTGGAATTGTGGGATAGACTCTAATTACATCTTTATTCATGTATTTATTTACCTACACATTTTGTTCTGTTCAATGAAACTGTTCTTCCCCAATTATTTACATGTATGATTGACTGATTGAGCATTCTTCATATTTTTGATAAATCTGTATCAGTAATCTCAGCAGACTAAATTGGTACAACCACAATGCCTTAAGGCCACCGCACACCTTACGACCCGACCGGTCGCCGACTGGCTTGCGACTGGGTGAGGGGAGAGGTGACGTCACAGCGCTGGTCATCTTCACAGTCGCAGACCGGTCAGAGACAAGTCGCAAGGAAAATCGGAAGGATTTGACATGTTGAATCCTTATGACTGGATCGCAAGCTCAATCCAACCTCCAGCCGATCAGACAGCAGAGTTGCATAACGCGTATTATGATAAACAACGAGCACACGCAGCAGTAAGCGCAATTTCTCAGATGCTATGCCAAAAAGCAAAAAGCGCATGCGTGAGTCGCAGATCGGATCGCAAGGTGTGCGGTGTCGAGTCTTATGACTGCCTTGCGACTCATCTTAAGGCCACCGCTCACCTTATGACCCGACTGGTCGGCGACTGGCTTGCGACTGAGTGAGGGGAGATGAATCGCAAGGCAGTCATAAGCCTCGGCACCGCACACCTTGCGATCCTATCTGCGACTCACGCATGCGCTTTTTGCTTTATGGCATAGCGTCTGAGAAATTGCACTTACTACTGCGTATGTGCGTTCTTTATCATAATACGCGTTATGCAACTCTGCTGTCTGATCGGCTGGAGGCTGGATTGAGCTTGCTATCCAGTCATAAGGATTCGACATGTCAAATCCTTCCGATTTTCCTTGCGACTTGTCTCTGACCGGTCTGCGACGCTCAGCTGACAAGAGCTGTGACGTCACATCTCCCCTCACCCAGTCGCAAGCCAGTCGGCGACCGGTCGGGTCTTGAGGTGTGCGGTGGCCTTAAGGCTCATGAAATGATCTGATCGGTCTAAATTAGTTTCAGAATTTGAAGTCTGAATGAATTCTTCTCATATACAGTCATTATGGTAATTGTAGTCCCCTTCTTTCATAGTGTCATGAACGTTGGCCTGTATGTTGTAACATCTAGAATTGCCAGTAGAACTATCCATGTGTGGATAGGACAGGATATAGATTTGACGTGCCCCCACCTTATTTTGCCACTATTTTCCCTATTTTATGAGATGTTTACCCGTTTTAAGTGATAAAGTGAAAAGGGTTCGTGTCAATAACTTAACAGATAGCTTCGTCCTTTTTGGTTAAAAATAGTTATTGTTTTCCCTTTTGGGTGAAAGAGCAGATTTTCATATTTCCGTGTCAAAATGTTCTAAGGATACTGACCCATATTTTGTGCACCATCTTTCAAGAAGACATGTATGAGCCCCAAATTTTATGGAGCAGGGAAGGTGGGTATACGGGCAATGATTTTATGTTTACATTCTTAACAACCATCATACGGTAACACGTGCTGGCATCATAGGAAGAGGGGGGGGGGGGGGGCAAAGACATAGTCGTATAGAAGTGGTACCAAGATCGTACATACATCGTACAATATTCGGGAGAGCATCGAATGGTAGCCAAAGTGACATTATCTCAGTAATCGCACAGAGATCATACGATGCCCGTACAACACTGTATCATGACTCCGTTAAGGGCAACGATCTTTATGATTCGCAGTTTTTTTTAACTCCACGCTAAAGAAGACCGACTGACCTGCATAGAAGAGAATAGCATGATGACCCCACCGATGGTGAAGAAGATGGTTCCAGGAAAAACAAGAATGGGGTACGTTGGAGAACTGAGCGCCATCAAAACGTAACCAATCAGAAGCAGAATACTGTAGATATTAAAGGCAGGGGGTTGGGTGTGAACTAAGTTTTTTTTTAATCTTCTTCTTACAAACATGTTCTGGTAAATTGCTGTATTATAATGGACAGGCTAATGAAGTGCGAGCCGAATGTTTTAAAATGAGAAAGAACTATACCAACAGAAATGTTCTTAAGTTTATTTTTCAATACCCATTTTATCGTATCAGATTTTTTGAAATATGGTCTCTGGACTGGAAAGATAATAATTGTGGTGAATAGAATCTCCGACAATGGTATATACAAACAAAAATGATGGACGATATATAAAAACAGGGTAAGTATAATACGTATTTCAAACATACAAATGTTCGGACGACTCTAAATCCAGCCTTTGCAAACATGCGGATCTACAATAGGTAGTATTTTACTATGAAGTCATGCTGCAATTACATAAAAAAAAAACGATCAAAAATATGCCATTCAAAATAATGCAATATATTTCATCAGACTGGGGTCAGTATTGTTCATATGACGGCAACACATTCCTTGGAATCCACCAGCAGGACTAAATTGAATTATGATTTATAATCATCTACACGGATTTCGATTATTCCAGGGACTTCTTAAAAATGAATTTGATTGACATGATGGGCTGTATTTGATCTGAATTGAATCGTAATATGATGTTTTTTTTTTCGTTGAATCATTTCATGAATTCTAATTCATTTTATTTATTAATGACTCGGGTAGATTGATAAACTGTGTGTCCCTGGACCACTGTGACATAATTACTGTGATTGATGGTATATCTACCTCATGACAAGTCGAGATAATCTGGTACCGAAACGATCAAAAAGGAACCCAACAGGAAACATGCAGGTTGCCTGAAGAGCAACAGCGATCGAGAACACCAGCTGAAGACGACTCTCCTGTTCCGGACACGACATGAGTCCTTCTTCCATACCGAGACCGTCAGTAGCGGTGGTGGTACTGATAAGGCTGAACTGAAGATATAATTCGCGATATATTTTGATGATGTTGATTATGACGTCAGTTGCTAGTATTCGCAATCAAAACGAGGACGGATTCTGCAATATAGTAAATCTATTGAAAATGCCCGTCAAATCACAATAGACAGCTTGAAAGCCTTTGTCGGAACTTGGTGAACCGTCCCAAGATTTACAGCTGACGAAATAAATGCAAATACGTCGTTAGTCCAGAGTCTAGGACGACACTACTGTTTTGGTTCATCGCTATTCGACAAAGGCTTCTTTGGCATGAAGGGCTTTCGACAATAGATTTTTTACGTTCCAAAAAGCGTCTGCATAGTGATTACAAAAACTCCCTAATTTAATGGTGGTGACGAAAGAAAGGTGGTGATGACGATGATGCTACTGATGATGATAATGATAATAACCGTTATGCTGATAACGGTAGTATGATAATGATGGAGTGTACGGCGAAATGAAGAAGTATGATGATGAAGAAAAAGAAAATGATGAATATAGTATCGATGAGGATAATTATATTCAGGATGGTAGCCATATAGGCCTTTTCGAAATGGTATATATATCTAAATGTGTAAAGTCAATGGCCAAAAGGCGTGGTAGTGTTTCTCGTTCTCCTCTGCCGTTTGTGTTGTCTTACCCTGGGGCCTAATGCTAATGATTCTAATAGTATTAAAAAGTAGATAGGAGGCTCCCTGTTTTTAAAAATACTTTTTAATCCTCCTACATTTGGATATGCATATCAAGTTTACAGTTATATTAAAAATAATGTTAAGCTACTGAGTGTATAACAATAGCAAAGCAACGACTGATCATTACTTTTTTTTCTCATACATGAAAATGAAGTACATGTAACATAACAAGGGAAATGATAAATATGATAAAGGGAAATAATAAATATGACGCCTTATGGTATCCACTTACGTCATTGGAAGTTAATGTTGCATTTTCACTGCTCTCGCTGCAGAGGTCACGAAAATAGCCAAGCTGTAGATAAACAAAGACGAGTGATGGCCAGCCGAACACGACAGCACCGTGTATGAGATTCTCCAAGCACACCAATACCAAAGCCACGAGTCTCTCAAATGATATCCAGATCTTCATTTTATCGATATTTCTTCGGTTCTGGATCTGTGTCGGAAACAATAGCGTATTTTCGCAATCAATAACTCAAACGTTTTCTGCATCGCACCAATTTTTTGGAAATGCGGGTCAAATTTGTACAGCTAAGAGGTTTTAGTCGAAAGATGGTTAATTGGGACAGCAGATCGTCCGAAGATTCGGCACCCGGGACGAAAATTGCAAACATGCCGTCTGTCCAGGACGACACTGCTGATTTTAATTAATTCACCAATTTTCGACAAAGGCTGTTATATGTCATTGAAGGGCTTTTTCTCCCCATTATTCTGAACGGATTAGAGCCACTGTAATTTCTTGGAATATTTTATGGGCGATAGCCCCATGCACCCCCACCATTCGACGCCAATGGTAACGCTAGTGGTATACATTGAAATAATCATGAGCATGTTTCAGGCATCCTTTTATAGGTTTACAATCTACCTTAGATGGCATGCAGTGCTGTTTGAAACCTCACAAAATGGAATGATTTCTAAAACAATTTCAGCAGTGTACATGACTTAACAAAAGTATGCATTTAGCTTCATGGAAATACAATTTCCTATATTGTTTCTTCAAATTAATTAATTATTGGGTAATAAACGATATTTTTGTTAATTGTCTGATTCCGAGAGGCAGGCAGTACCCTCTTCGGACCTGGTAATTGTCAAACCTGCTCATCAAATTGGGCACTTTTACATAAATTCCACAAATGTGCTTAGCAAGTATTCAGATTTAATCTAAAGTATTCACAAAATGATTGTACGGCTCTATCGCTTAGTTCTACCGCTATTGTATTTCCTTTACTTGAAGATTATATACTCTCCCATCCTTGCGAGGAAAAATAATTTTTACACTTACACCGCTCAGCTATATTTTGTTTACAGAAATCAAGACGAAAACTAAAAAAAAAAGAAATTGAAAGAAAGTGGCCAATCCGACTTTCAGAAATAGATGTTAACAGTGATGCTTTGGAAGTGCTGAGCAAATCTTCATATTACCATGATTACCATAATTACATTATGGGATCAAACGAACAATCTATCACTTCAACGTCATGATTTTGTGGGAGCTTTAATGCATTTGATCGTCCATTATGAAAGGGACAAGGGTGCTCCTCTCATGTATGACAAGAGATAACTAATATTATTTATATAGCTGAATACATAACACCTAGCTCGAGGCATTGTCATTCACCCATTCGGAATTATTTGGATTCCGAATTTGCTATTCAAAGTCTTAAATGGGGTCAAAGTGTACATATTTAAAAAATAAAAGAATACAAAACGGTACACGAATTTATGCCACCTCATCTATAATACAATTTTTGAGGACCAGATGGAATGTCAAAACAAGTTAATCCCTATTGTAGTATTGTGTATCCTTTAAACTCTGGTGACTGTTCGATATCAAACTTGCTTAGCCCTGCCTATAAAACATTCTGATGATAACAATGTAATTACCACCTCAGTGATACCGACCCAAACCCCACTCATACATAACCCACACACATCCATTAAAGCATATGAACATGAAAAGATGCATCATGATGTATCAGCAACGTTGCATTTCTCATTTCTGTGACAAACGCCTAACGAATCAAAGAACCAATCGACGTTTATTGTAAGCATGTCAAACCAATATGCCACACCCACTTTGAGCAGCATCGGTTCAAGACTAACCTACTCATAAAGTTCGTAGTTCCTCACACAGGGTGCCTCATTTTGATTATGTGGTTTCATGATACATACGCCTAAAATGGTATTTTCGCTATTATTTACACAGTAAAAACGCTATATAATTGATTTTATACAACGCTGCTTACACACTAAGAAATAAAGTTTCAAAATTGAACCCCGAAAGGTTGATGCAAAATCATTTGGGGTTAAAAAACGGAACCCTGCGGTTGGGGTTCACCCTGCGGGTGCAAAACTGCACCGTCCCCTAGGGGTTCAATTTAAAATTCAGGGGTGCAGTTTTGAACCCGCAGGGTGCAAAAATGAACCCCAACCGAAGGGTGCTGATTTTTGCATCAACCTTTCGGGGTTCAATTTTGAACCTTTATTTCTTAGTATGTACCGTATGAACCTCATAGTAGTTGTTTAAAAAATTAGGAAAGTGTTCTATATCTTCAACAACAAAGTTTAATTCTTTTTTATTTAATCTTCAACATGTTCAACGAATTAAGCTTGGATGTTTAATCAACTAGTGTGGATCATATACAGCGTTGGATGAAATTTTAAACAGCATTTTATTGTATATTACATCAGTCACATCGCAATACTGGCCGATAGACGAAACCAAAACAAAGGATATGCTTGCAAATATTACGACTTTCAACGAAGATCAAACAGCCATCATAATTCAAAAAGAAAATGCCACTATAGGCCGGATTTTTTTTATTGCTTATGAAACGTTTTATTATCGAGAATATTCTAATAGGGCAGGAGTTCCCTATAAAAGTTGTTCGAGCTGAATTCCCACAAAATTGTTACTAAACATTAAATTTTCCAATCTTTAAATCGTTTACAAATGGCTTACATTATCATACTTAATTTCAATAAATAACTTTAAGTCAATATATTGATAAACGATGAATCTTGCTTAGAACTATTCCTATTTTCTTTTACATTGCTCCATTTTTTCTCCTTTATAACATTTCAATTCTATTCTTGTCTGAATAATTCTTCTCAAAGGATCGTTGCATCTGGAAGGCAATTTATTCATCATCATGTGAAATTTGAATCCAAAGGCAATCAACTGCATATTTTGAAGAACAATTCTGGTTGATCAATCTTTTAATCAAATTGGATATGCAACAATAAGGATCTTTGTTGGCCATTAACTTTTTACAATCGATTTAAAACAGTACAGGGTTCAACGTCTGACTGAAAGTATTTTTGTGATGTATTGTTATGTTTGCAATACCAAATATGACAATGGTCAAGTCATTTTTATGACATCCAAGAATCAAATTTTATTTTGGTAGCTCACTGTTAAAAATAACCCTGATTTTATAGCAAAAACAAGATTTTGAAGAAAGCAATAACACAATCATTCTGTAAATTCATAGAACGGAATTTTTTCTGCAATTTAACAGAACAGGTCTGTTGGGGAAAAGGGTGTTTTATAAGAAAGTTGTAAGGTTCAATGCATCAAATACCAATTGCCTGTAATTTTACATGATATAATGTAACTTTACGCAATCTGGTAAGATTACAGGTGTTCTCGAGACTCATGCTGCAGGAACTTTTTTTTATTTGAAAGATTTTCAATGACGTGCATGATGTATACATACTTCTCCGGTTCTGATTCATATCAGGGTTGATGCACTTCAATTCCAAGCATCAAAGAAATCGGATTTTCCCTTTCACAGTTGTAGGAACACCACCGACAATTTTGCAATTGACACATGATAAATGGAGCGTGGATCATGATCAATTAATCTACCTCACCCGGTTCCTCAGACCATATCAAAGGCAATGATGAATTGTTTTGTGAATTTACAGGCGATTTGCAAAGGTCGAAAACAGAGGTTCTGATCTGATATAACTTCTGTAATATTTGGAATATGTAGATTTTCATAATGCTGTAATATTCATACTCCCTTCAGGCGCGGATCCAGGAGGGGTCCGAGCCGGCCCCGGCCCCCCTATTTTTTGACAACCTGCAGAAAAAAGTGTATTCTTTAACTTGATAGAAACTATGAAAAACAGAAAGAAAAGTACGAAAGAGGTATCATACCCATGATGTGTAATTTACATCCTCGTATCGGCCCCCCGACCCAGAAAGGAAAAAAAAAGTGAGGGGAAGAATTGGAAAATAGATTATATATACAAATTTTCGCTCGCGCTTCGCGCTCGCACTGCCTGTGTAATGAATCCCATTCAAGAGGATTAAATGGCACTTATATATCCAGTTCTGAAATCAATTTGCACAATATTTTAGCTTGCATATCAAGCTTTCATTATTTTGTTTGATTTACACAAATTGTTTATATATATCAAAATTTTCAGCTCGCGCTGCGCGCTCGCATTGTTTGATTTGTGAGTTACTCTTTGGAAATTCTTTCCAAAATTTGTCAAAATGCTCCTTTATCATATCAGTATATAAACAAATTAAGCTCGTGCTTCGCACTCGCATTATTGTTTGAGACACACAGCTTGTTCGCGCTTAGACTGTCCAGTTTTCAGGTAGGAATATCAGAATATTGAGCTCGCGCTTCGAACTCTCATTATTTAAATGGTGATACTTGTATCCTCTTCATAATCACTAAAAAACAGTCCTAATTGAGTCCCTTTTCACGTTACTATAATAGAATTTCGGCTCGCGCTTCGCGCTCGCATTGTTTAGTTGGATACTTATTTTTTTTCATGATTATACAATCTCCTCAGAAACTTTAGGTCTAAGGACATAAAATATCAAAGAATTTGAGCTCGCGCTCGCATTATATATTAAGACCGCATGAGATATCTTATCTTGTTTATAACAATGAAAAATAACATATACTTAAAACTTCAGTCTTTAGTTAGGACTACCCCCAAAAACCAACAAAAAATCAGATTATAGAGGCCAATCGAGAAAAATGTTGATGAAAATATTTGTTGGCCCCCCCTATTGGCAAAAGCTGGATCCGCCCCTGCCCTTCAACAAAAGAAAAAAAACGTTGTACGATGAGAAAGAAAATCTCACCCGGGGTTCAAAATCATCATGATCTAAACATGCTTTTCTGTTTGGATTTCACTTTGATTGCATCATTACTTCAAGACCGTTGCCACTAATCGAGCAAATGCACCCAAATAGTTTCAAATCTGTGTGGTCAACATTTCTTATTCTTAACTTTCCTGTTTTTCTTACCAATCTTGTCTGTCCCAACGGGATTGGCCATTGAAAAATGCTTTACTTTGGAAGTGAAATGGAAAAATAGAATACAAAAATAATAACATTAAAGAAAATTATAGTGTCCGAAATCGACCAATTTAAATGTCTGCCTATCATATCCATGCAAAATTTCCCACTATAATAGGCAAACAGGGATAAATGGGTTATTTTTATTCAATATTAAAAGAAAATCACTATAGTCATCTTTGCATTATAAATCCAAAGCAAGGTCGAACCATCCTTGGGCGAAAAGAAAAGAATATTTTAATTGAACCATAAATCAGCCGTTCATAAACGCAGGAATGGGTTTATGTGCAAGTGATCATTTCATATATCGTGTACAAAACAGATGAACAAAGTTGCTACCATTTAAACGATTTAGTTCGCCTGGGTGTGGATTGTCACTCAGTGGGATGAAA
Source organism: Lytechinus variegatus (assembly GCF_018143015.1). Taxonomy (NCBI): domain Eukaryota; kingdom Metazoa; phylum Echinodermata; class Echinoidea; order Temnopleuroida; family Toxopneustidae; genus Lytechinus; species Lytechinus variegatus. Next base: position 66,446,998 of record NC_054741.1, read on the forward strand.
CTTTGTAAAAACTGAATGGAGGACGTACTGGATATATAAACAAATTAATGATGGTTTATACTAAAAACAAAATAATAATAATGATAATAATAGCCAATTTTTATAAAGCGTTGGCCCAAAGCGCGTTACAGCATATTATTACTCCGGTCATTGGATTCATTTCAATCAAGCACGAAAAATGCACAATGTCCACTCCCTGGGGAGCATTCCTTGCATTCATCGCAGCCACATTATTATGACGCTGGCAAAATCAAACATACAATATCTTTCGCATCCTACCGGGTACAAAATGATGCGGCCCTATGTTCATTTTTATAAAATCAAAATCTATGTGATATTGTTATCTCATTATATTGACCGATTGCTTAACATCGGTAAATAGTAATGATTGAAGGGATACTATGATGTTGGTGTCTGATTGTCATTTATGTGGTGTGATAATCGGGAACGATGCAAGGGTACTGTATTGTAATTTCAAAGGTGAAAATGCGTCCTTAATGTGACATCATTTTTCCTCAAAGAAACAAGTTGGGATTTATGATTCATGCATGGTCGTGGGAAGCGGGTCATTTTTAAAATCCTTTCGATATAGTGCTTATTACGTCTTTTTTGTTTTCACTTTTCCCTTCCCTTTTGATCAGAAATTGTATGATAAGAGAGGGTCGTCCGGTGCCCCAAACTCTCAACGCTCCGAGTAGACAATGATTTGAGTATATGATCGACTTTTTGAATCCTGACTAAAAAAAAAGGCAGCGTGGACTTTTTTCTTCTTAATAGTCACAACGCGAGCCAATGCTTCAATGGATGATAAATATAAATTAATTTTACTAGTAATCGATTGAGCATTACCAGATAATCCTGGCCATTTATTTCATAAAACATCAATGACAGAATATAGCTAGAAGCCTATTTGGAACCACATTTTATTAGAAAAAAATATGTTCAAGTTCATTTATTTCTACATTAAAGAATTGCAAAATATCATCATCATCTTCGCCATCACCACCGACACCACCACCACCACTACCACCACCACCACCATCGTCATCATCATCATCATCATCATCATCAACCCTCATCTAACATCATCCACTACTTCCTCCATCACCACACCACCATCATCAATAATCTTCATCACCACTATCACCACCACCAAAAACAATAACAGCAATGTCATTATCATCAACGTCATCATCATCATCATCATCATCATCACCACCACCACCAACAACAACAACAACAGCAACGGCACTATCATTATCATTAACAACGTCATCGTCATCACCATAAAAAAATAGAATTATATTCATCAGCACCAGCGACGTCATCGTCATCATCAGGAGCAACAGCAGCATCATCATCATCACCACAGTTATCATCTTCGTAAGTTTTTCTTTTAGTCATTAATGAATGTGAGCAATTAAAAAAAAACGCGTTATATACAAGACGGTTCTATTACAAGATGAGATCGGTTGTTTCTATATTTCTTTTTTTTTCAAATTCAAGCAGCAATGTGCAGTGGTCATTAAAAATAAATCTAAAATACATTTGTTTAAGCTCTAAACAGATTTAAAGCTACCAATCTATTAGCATAATCATTCATTTGTATGAGTGGTAAATCAATGGTTCGCCACATCACTTTGAAACGTTGATATCATCTTTATCATCATCTCTCATCATCTTTATCATCATCTTTATCATCATCTTTATCATCATCATCACTATCATCATCATCACTATCATCATCATCATCATCTATCATCATCATTATCATCATCTTTATCATCATCTTTATCATCATCATCATCACTATCATCATCATCATCACGTACATTCTCACCCTCCTCCTCCTCCTCAATATTACCACGATAAATCAAATCCTTAAATTACAACCTACCTGAGGTCTTTTCGATGAGATCAAAGTTTCCCTGTAAAATGGTGACGCAATACATGTATGTTAGTGAAGTTCTGTGTGATGCAAACTTTGTAGTGGGTCGACGTGCACCTTCACCCAAAATTCTTAAATAGCCCAAGTTTGTTCCCTATAGTATATTTCATTGAACTTTATGGAATAGTCATATTTGTGTTTGCGGACTTCTTGGATGAATGCTTGTATACTCACAATGTCCAAGCGAAAAGGGACCGCAAATGTCATGCATGAGATATCTCCAAATAACTTGTTTGGAATATAATTGGCAATCTATATGAAAAGTCATAAAAATACTTCAAACTCTATTCACGAGGTTGCTACTTTCCTACTCCAAATGTTTGGAGTAAACATAAAGGACAGGGATTCTTTTAACCCGATTCGTCACGGGCAAACAAACAGTGCCCACATATTGATAATATTTAGAGCAAAACTAAAAAAAGGAAAAGAAAATGCCCCCGAATTATGGGTAGATAAATGCGTAAAGTCTCATTCATAATTTGAGTTGCCTATAAAGGCACACTAAGTTGATAGCAGGAAATGATCAATTTCAAAATCACAATTTAACCATCAATTGATACAATATTAAACTTTTTACCCCACGTTTTCTATCTTCTTCTTTTCTATTACATTCACACAAATACGCGCTCCCACACACACCACAACATTGGGCAATACGAATAAATCCACTCAAATAACATAACAAGCTAAACACACACCCGCGCGTCTAACCATCTTCCAACCAAAACGCATATATTAATTATCATTACTAAATTTATTTTTATGTTATCCTCCTCCTCTCTTCCTATTTTATCACTGTTATCATTACTATTATCATTATCACTATATTTATAATTATGGCGGTAGGCCTATATTTATGAATTTTTATATGAAGTAGGTATCACTAGTATTCTTTCATCCATAAAAGATGTTAAATTGTATATAAATGAGGATGAATGTGAGAGTTATATAAAATATTTTTATTATTTTTGTTTATATTGTGAAATAACGGTTCCATTTTCTATGGAGTAAAATGAAAGAGAGAAAACCCCATTATTATCATCATTATCACCACCTCCACCACCATCATCATGCACATCATCATCATCATGATCATCATCATCGTCGTCGTCATCATCATCATCATCATCAATATATTATCATCGTCACTGTCATCATCACATGGTAGTTTCTTATGAATAAACCATAAAAATACATTTCCACATGTAAACACAATTTTCGTGTACTTTACTTTTTAATATATACTCTTTTATCTTCTCAATCCGTATTGAAGGTCAAGTCTACCAAAGAAAAATATTGATTTGAATCAATAGTGAAAAATCAATAAGCATAACGCTGAAAATTTGATCAAAATCGGATGCAAATTTAGAAAAGTTATGAAAGTTTAAAGTTTCGTTTATTTTTCAGAAATCAGTTATATGCACAACTCAGTGATATGCAAATGTTCAAATGAGAGAGTTCATGATTCATTTTGTTTGAGTTCTACAATATTTCAGTTTTTACAGATTTGACAACAAGGACCATCTAAACCGAACCACAAAATTGATAAAGAAATAGTAATTGCATATTTTCAGGTGGGAACATAAGACTTTGTTTCATATGACAATGAGTAAATTAAGATATTTCATATTAAGGGATACAAAAGAAATAATGAATAATTATCACCATAATCCCGTATACCATATACGTTTCAATACACTCATTTAAGGGGGTTCGCTGATACTTTTAATTTACATTGTTTATATTTTGATATACATGTACTCTTCTCAATTTAAATTAGAATTACATCTGTGTATTACTACTCTCATACCCATCTCTTCTGTCTTCATCGTCCCTCACCCTCTTTCCCTACTCTATTGTATCCCCCTTTCCCCTTATCTCTACACTCTGGTCATCCTTTCCTTAATCTGTCTAGTTACCCAAAGTGTTTGTATTTTTATTTGTAAACAATATATTTATACTGTTTGATTGCTATATACCATGTTATCATTTTATTGTTATATTTTGTAAATCCAATGCAATTCAGTCTAAATGGCTGCGATATGTGGATATTCTAATAAAACCTTAAACCAAATGGGTGATGTCATTAGCCCTCTCATTTGCATGCCGACATACAAGGGTGTGAACATAACGTTTTTGTAAAATTAAGCAAAACGATAAAATTATCATAACTTTTTTTTATTTCACTTCCGATTTTGATGAAATTTTCAGTGTTACGCTTGTTGGATTTTCTCCTTCGATTCAGACCAACTTTTTGTCGGGTGGACCTGTCCTTTATACTAGCTTAGCATATCATCGTAAAACATGTTCATAACATAATAATACATCAATACCACATTTTATAATCATGAGATAAATAACATAAGTCGATGGGAATGCATTGGATGCTTTGTGCACATATACCCTGTGAATATACTCTTTAGAGTTCACATTCCAAAATCAATTATAGATTACACAGATATTAGTTCACCTCCTCGCATATTGCGTAACGCCCGAATCACTACACGTTTGATTTCTATTGTAAAACAGTTAACATTGAAAAACATTCCATGTATGCAAACACCAATAATAAAAAAAGGGTTAAAGATGAACAAAAAGCTCGTAAGAACAACTAAAACAATATAAAATCATAAAACAATTCAAAAGAAAAATGAGACGAGAATACACCAAGGTAATCCATTGAAAACTGTCTCTAGATCTCTTGAGTTATTGTAGATTCGCAGCTATATTTATGTAGGCCTGTAGGAGTTATTGCATAACAATTATGGTACGAATGAAAAAACAGTCAGCTGCTGATGCAATATCATATGGGTAATCTACTCGATTTATAAAAATACTGTTACCCTGCTATTACAAAGTAGATAGGAGCGTTTAAAGGTCAAGTCCACCCCCCCCCAAAAAAAAAAATGTTGATTTGAATAAATGGAGAAAAATCAAACTAGCCTAACGGTGAAATTTCATCTAAATCGGATGTAAAATGAGAAACTTATATGACATTTTAAAGTTTTACTTATTTTTCAAAAATTCAGTGACATGCAAATGAGACAGTCGATGATGTCCTTCACTCACAATCCTTTTGATTTTTATCGTTTTAATTATTAAATATTTCATTTTTACAGATTTGAAATAAAGAAACAACTTGACCGAACCATATTGTATTAAACAATGCCAATTCCTTCCACATGTTCAGGGAGGAATCATTCGTTGTTTCACATGACAATGAGAAGAATACTAGAATATTTCATATAACAAAATACAAAAGAAATAGTGAGTGGATGACATTATCAGTCTCCTCATTTGCATATCGACCAGGATGTACATATAGCTGTTATGTGAAATTTAGCAAAACTTTAAAATGTCATAACTTATTTTTTTTTATTTTACAACCGATTTTGATGAACTTTTCAGTGTTGTGCTTGTTGAATTTTCCCCTTTTTATTCAAATGAACTTTTTTTGTTGGGGTGGACTTGTCCTTTAAAGATGGACGCTCAAAACAATCTGGCTGGTTATACCAGGGACGTGTCTCCCTCTCACGTCCCCGGTTATACGAGACTCCGTCACCTATTCCAGATTGACACTAGCAAACATGAAAACTGAAAACATGCCATAGTGCTAGAGTGAAAGCTAGAGTCTTATGACCTTTGTCGAATTTAACACAACTGAGTACATTATATTAACAACTAAAACAAAAACAATTGCTTCGGATGATGAACAGATTCAGTTTTCAGGCAACAAAGTGTGCAATGATGATTTACAAAATAAACCATATTATCATTTACTGAAATAGACAAATTAACCACATGGTTCAAATCAAACAACCTGTTGACGATTACATGCAAAATAAATATGTCATTTTTAGAATAATCCTCTGAACGATGAAACAAAATTAACTAGACAGATTTCAATCATGAAAGTGCTGATATTGATGAGTTTCAATTGTCGTTTCTGTTTTCTATAATGTAGCACTCATCTCAGTAAAGTCACTTTAAACATTTCATAAAACGGATCTTTTACTTGTGATTTGTATTATTGTTACCCTGCCTGTTTTTCAACTTTCAGGATAATATTAAGTTACGGCAAGTATTCGTCAAATGTTTAATTTCATTGATATATCTTTATATTCAATAAAACAATCCCGTTTTCAAGATATTAGTTTTTTACATCTACCCTGTAAATAAAATAATATATAGTGAAATAACATTACATCAGTAGAACAATTACCTTTTAAAGGACACGTCTACCCCCACAGATGGTTAATTTGAATAAAAAGAGAAAGAATCGGATGTAAAATATGAAAGTCATGACATTTTTAAAGTTTCACTTAATTTCACAAAACAGTTGTATGCACATCCTGGCTGGTAGGCAAATGAGGGGGACTTATGACATCATCCACTCACTATTTCTTTGTATTTTGTTGTATAAAATATTCAAATTTTCTCCTCATTGTCAAGTGAAACAACGATAAATTCCTCCATGAACATGAAAAATAAGCATTGTTTAATACGATATGGTTCAGTCAAGTTGAACCTTACTGTCAACTCTGTAAAAAATGAAATATTATATAATTTAAACAAGAGTAACAAAAGAAATAGTGAGGGACATCATTGACCATCTCATATCACTGTTTTGTGAAAAATAAGGGAAAGTTTAAAATGTCATAGCTTTTTTTACTTTACATCTGAGTTTGATGAAATTTTCAGCGTTATGCTATTTTGATTTTTCTCTATTTATATTCAAATCAACATTTTTCTGGGGTGTACTGGACTTTCAATTTGAAATTCCGCCCCTAAAGATGTAAATGAGTGCAAGCTCCCTAAATGTTTAAAATAGTGGCAGCAGAGTTCGCATTCTATTTTGTTATAGCCATTTTCTATCTTGTAAAATATAAAATTATGATTAAACATTCTTATTCTCTGTTAGGCCTATCATGTTCTACGAATAACATAAATATTTGGAAACTGCACTGAGTGACTTGATCTATGTATGATAGTTTTACTCTTTTCATTTTAAATTTAAACGTTGTCCACAAAGTATTCTTTTATTTTTTGTCATTTCATTTCCAGCATACAAAATGAATGAATGCGAAATCACCAACAAAAACAGTTTTATTTAATTGGTAAGCGTGACAGGTATTCATCCCTTGAAAACGCTTGTGCAATGTCGAAAGCGCGCGGGAATGGCGGCCGGGTTTCTGTTAGAGTAACATTTAAGTAATAATATTTGTTGTATCTTTTAACTAGAACACTGCTAGCATTATCAGATAATTCAGCCAAATAATATCAGAAATGTCTTGTGTAAATTTACTTCCATTTTCGACTTCGGCCATAACACTATATCAACTGGTCAAATATCGGCATTTTGCTTTAACATACCCACCCCTGTTTTTTTTTTACGCAGCACCGCCCGGTCGCACCCTGGATTTAAAAAAAATCATCAATTTTTTTTCTTTCACACAAACTTAAACATGTCAGAACGAGTATTCAATCAACTCTACGCAGTTTTTTTTAATAAAAATATAGCATTCAATAATATAGAAAATGCATTAAAATATACCACAAGTATTCATTTAGATTCTAAGTACAATATAAAATGTATGTATACATGTATATATAATTCACAATAAACGCAAATGCTATTTCCGGTTTCAATTTAAAATTTCATGCCATGTTTGGAAAATACAATAGATCATCAATTTCCTCAATATCATCATCTGGATTTAAATAAAAAAACTTTATAAAATCAGGTATGTGATTTGATCACAATATGAACCATTATAATGCGCTAAATAAAGACAGAACAATGCGCTCATTATAGCGCTTAGAGCTATCTTTTTTTTTTTTACTCTTCTTTCTTCGTTGTATGTTTGCTTAATTCTTAATTAAGTCTTTATGCTCATTCTCCTCTATTATTTGCTCAAATACAGAGTTAATGTAAACAGATTATGTTGGTCATGAATAGAATACCGAAGTATGACGTCATCACTTTTTCAATTTTCCATTTCTGCATTTTGATAACATAGTTTGGTAGAGCATGACAAAATACCTCCACTACCAAAATTTGGCGCGAATCGGTCTATTGGGGCCTGAAATATGACCTCATGAATACACAATTAGCCGCATTGAAGTCATTATATACCTGGTTCCTAACTTTATTCTATCATGCTATACCAAAATATGGTATAAAAAGGCAGAAATGCAAAAAAAAGTTTTGCGACGTCATCACTTTGATACTCTCATACGAGTTGGAGTTCATCGTTTTTATTTATTTTCATCTCTCTCATTATGAAATATACACCGTCTTTGTTTATATGCAAAAAATAAACGTAATGCCTGAATATTTTCACATGAATATCGTGAAATACGCGGGACAAAACGGCGTCCGGGGTATAAAGGGTTATACGGGACGAGGGACTAATTGCTGAAATACGGGACTCTTCCTTGATATCAGGGACGTCTGATGACCCTGGTAGTCATTAATGCTGTGTGGGAAACTAATGAAACCATAATCAAAACATATGATAGTTATCATGACAATAACATTGACATTAACCTAATTTGCAGCGGATTTTACGAGCAGTTGTATTAACAAATGGAAATCAGAAAAACTAATTTTTAACAGGAAGAAAGCAAATAAAAATGATCTGGAAAGGCGGATGGACTATAAAACTAAACATTAACTTGTTCGGTGGCAGACATCCGGCCAACTTTGGCCTGCTTCTTGACGAAGTACCAAATGTAGACCGGAAGAGCAAATGTTGTGATATCAGCAACTATTAAGCCTATTATCACCTGCATGTAACAAAAACAAGGGGTAAAGACAGGAAATGAAAAATATTAAGAAATGACGGGGATTGTCATCTTTTTATCATTAATATAGGCATACCTCGAAAGTTCAAGGTTCTTGAAATGGATATGATTGGGGCACACGAAAAGTTCAAGTGATTGTCTTATCTGTCTCGTAGAACAGAATACATATAAAACTTTGGTACTTTTACCGTCCACGCTGAATGATCTTGATTTTCATTTGTTGTTTTTATTCCAATCCACCTTCATATTATCAGAATTACATAGACCCAAGTTCAGAAAGGATGTTTAATTGCCGTTTCATTCAATTGTTAATTTATTGAAATTGTTTAAAATGTGAATTTAAAAATTTGTGTCACCAATGTTACCACTATCACTATAGGATCAATATTATAATGTGGGGGCATAATATACAATTTGAAAAGGGGATAAACCAAATAATTCAGTATTACAGAGTAGTATCTAAAGTAAGGCAACATAATTATCCAAGAATTGCATTTTCTTATATGTTTCACTATTATCACTGTTATTTCATTTTTAACATACATGTTCTTATTTACAAACCATGAACAAATAAAGATATTCTATGAAAAGCGTTTTCAAATCAGCATGCGTTACTTCTGAAAAAAGAAGACTCGAGGGCTCAATATAGGCGGGACAATAGACTGGGTTTTTTTTAGGGGGGGGGGGACTAAGCAAAATAATGAATAAAAATCGAAACAGCAAAAGCAACAATGTTAAAAATCTGGTTTAAAATACACCTAACTAGCCAATAGGGTGTATTTTTATTTTATTTTTTTTTACAAATACTGATGAATTGCTAAATGAGGAAATTAAAAATAAAAAAGACACATACCTTTTCATAAACCTATCCTCCAATTAGCCGCCTAAGAGTAATGCGGATAATTCAATAAAAATTGCGTTCATAAACTCCGAAAATAAGCCGCATTATTTTTACGAGCGCCCGTCCTGAAAAAGGCGGATAATCGCCATGACAACTGGACGCGCCCCCTCCGATGCGGTTGTGTTGGAAAAGGGTGACCTTGTGACCGCACCATGGCAATTATCCGCATTATTTGGAAATGCGTTCATAAACTCAAAATCTTGTCCCGATGCTGCTATTATGCGGATAATAGCAGCATCAGAGTAATGCGGATAACTCTTGTCCTCCTCCAATTTTACGACCAAATTATGCTGCTATTATACCCTTTTCATAAACCTATCCTCCAATTAGCCGCCTAAGAGTAATGCGGATAATTCAATAAAAATTGCGTTCATAAACTCCGAAAATAAGCCGCATTATTTTTACGAGCGCCCGTCCTGAAAAAGGGGGATAATTGCCATGACAACTGGACACGCCCCCTCCGATGCGGTTGTGTTGGAAAAGGGTGACCTTGTGACCGCACCATGGCAATTATCCGCATAATTTGGAAATGCGTTCATAAACTCAAAATCTTGTCCCGATGCTGCTATTATGCGGATAATAGCAGCATCAGAGTAATGCGGATAACTCTTGTCCTCCTCCAATTTTACGACCAAATTATGCTGCTATTAGCCGCCTAATTCATTTTAATGGGGTTTATGAAAGGGGTATTAGCCGCCTAATTCATTTCAATGGGGTTTATGAAAGGGTGGGATGTTTGGAAGAGATGTTCGTTAGCTACGCATGAATGGTAGGATAGGAATAAAAAAAAAAACTGTTAAAGATGATTTAGCACCAAGAAAATGTTCTGGTTGTTTGTAGTCTTATAAAATCGTTGCGAATAGGGTAATGAAAGCATCTAATTACTCACATAGGAAGGATCGTTTTGTAGGTAGTTTTGTATCATCCTAAAGAGAGGAAATTGAAGGAAGGCGATGATACCTCCGAGAGTGCGAAACGATCCAACAAGGGTAGAGAAAATCTTCATAGGAAATCTGACGTAAAAATAACACACACACTTTATTGTCACCCAATCGCTTACTTCCATCACTGCTTCACTCATGTAACGATCATCGTATTGTCACTTATTTACCAACTGATTATCAAATTTGTAATGTATTTCGATACTATTGAATAATATTCTGAGTGGGCTTGTGACGTTGTTATTTTTTGTTTGTTGTTAAGTATGTAATTTTCAGTCATTTAGTGTATTTAAAATGCAAATCCCTTTTTTAATTTGCTTAATAGAATTTCTATTTTTTTTCTCGTTCTGTAATTGAGCATGCGACTTTTTTATGGATCGGATGAAAAAACGAATTGAAGTTGTATTTCTATTTTGACGGCAGGGGAACAACGGGACGTCATCCATGATTAGCGCATGCCCCCCCCCCGCGCAAAACAGTCAGCATAATACTCACATGATAGCCGTGGTGGCAGAAAGATAACCCCATAGGACGGACATGACAATTAGAACGAGGGTAAAAGTTACGTATTGCACATGGAGGTGAGGCACAAGAAGACATGCCGAGTAACTGATGGATGTGATGGTTGTTAACGCTAGAGGGAGACATATATCCTTCAGGTCATCAAACGGTCCACGGCTTTCACCTGAGGTGTAACAATTGTTATAATAGCGCTGATATTTACTTCAATACTTTTTTTTTTCATTCCAGTAGTAAATATTTCTATTGGGCCATTCATCATCTCTGTTTATTAAAGGGTATGGGGTGTAAACTTGGATATTACTTAGACCTGAATACTGCAACATCTCTTGCTGCCAAGTTCTCATTTTCCTCCTCATCTTCTTATTCTGCTTTTTGTTCCTATATTGTTCTACATCTTCTCCCCCCTCCTCGTTCTCAGCAGGGGGTGGGGGGCAATTACCTCCCAGAAATTTTCACAAAATTCACCAAAAGTGAACACGAAATCCATTTATTTCACATTAGAAAATGCAAAAGCACCCCAAAGACCATGCAGCTCGGTCGCTTTGCTTCCATTTTTTTATGTCTCCTTCGAAAAATATTATGCATCTTGCATAAGATTTTCCCACAGAAAAAAATCTGCTACAGTCATGCGTATAATACTGAAATCAAACCTCTATTACTTTGGCAATACACCATGACCTTTATCAGAGTAGGTTAGCAGGCCAGGACGAAGCCTTCTTCCTTCTATTCTCTATCAAAATATCACTATCACTATCAAAATCATTGAAAATATGGGATTCTTCTATTACAAAATGGAAGAAAGTAGATATATTTGAATTCAAGTCTGAAGTTCTGGGAGTCATGTCGTTACTTACAATATATTGCATATAGTAGTGATAAGAACTTTCACACAAAAGCACTTATCTGAAACAATTATCAGAGTAATATTGGGAATTCCATGTATCTAAAAAAGGATAAAACTGCAGAAGAGTTGCTTTATTTTGAGCCTATAGTGAGACACAGAGATTGACGTGCAAAAGCAAAGTTACATTCCTTTATAATATGTTGTTGACAGCACGAGCGGAAATCCCGGGGGGTGGGGGAGACAGGGATGACGTGTCCCCCTACCAAAAACAATAGGGGGACACAATATCAAATGTCCCCCCTACTATTTTTTGTCTTTTATGATGGAGAAAAAAAATAATTTCACAATCGAAATAATACACGTATTTTGGACTAAATGACCTTACATTTTGGGTGATAACCTTTTATTTCTTTATTTTTTGCTTGTCAAATTTTTCAGGCTCTGGCCCCTCCTACCTCTAGGGACAGATTTCCGCCCATGGTTGACAGTGGCTATTTCGAACAACACGCATGCAACAGTGATTTTTTTAATGGCCCATTTGCTAACCTTGTCTTTCTTGGTCATATTGCTTCTATGAAGAATGTTTAAAATCAATTTACCGTTGACCAATGTAGTGAATAAGGCAGTCGGGTGATGCGCTAATCTAAGTATGACTATAGTTCTTCATTGATATGAATATATACCTACCATCCCCTTTTCGACATAATTTGACTTTGTTGCGATCCATAAGAAGACCGAGTGGTTGACTTAAAAACACCGGAATTATTTGCAGCAGGAGAAAAACATCGGTATAGCCACTTACTGTACAAATGAAAAGGAATACAAAATAAATAGGCATCCGAGAAAGATGCAGCTTGATCTAAATTCTCCAGTAGATCACACGTTTTTGTGTGCGTGTTTTTTTTGGTCAATGTATGCTTCTTCCATCGTCTATTTTATTATACATAAACCAGGTAAATTATGTGGACCTTATTAGAAAAGAATATGAGTGTTATGTCCTAAAAAAGTGTTAAGTAGGATTACTCTGTGGTTGGAAAGTGCATGGACCTATCCACGGAGGATTATTTATTGTTACTGGGGGTGCTGTGACAATGCTCGGAACCCCAGTAACAATAGATTAATCCTCCGTGGATAGGTCCATGAGTGAGAGCGCAATCTGTCAACATGTTACATAATCACAGTCGAAAGTTTGCCATAATAATGAAGGTGGTAAAGGAAAAAAATATTATTTACAAAAAATGCACATTTAAAGTAGAGGATTGAATTTGGAAATTATATTTCAGTTGTCGGTCATAAGATGAATTTGGTACAATCTATACAAGGATAGTAGATTTCCAATTTCCTTTTTAACATTCATAATCACAAGTCAATTAAACGGTATTTCTCTGCAATAAATTATTAACTAATACAATTCCAGTCTAAAATGCTTTATAATATTATTTATCATTATTATTATCACTTGAATACTGTATAATTTCAATAGGCCTGCATATCAAGCAACAACTACTATTGCTTTTACTATACTACCACCAAACCCTTTCCCTCTAAGAACTTGAAAATAAATGGCAGCTTACCAACTCTCAAATCACCACCAGCAAGTCTTGAGATGTGTGAATTAAAAGTACCAAAGAGGAATAAAACATTAAGTTGTATGAAACCAAACCAGTGGACGACCAGCCAGAACAGAAGGGAAGTGACACAGGCTCGAAAGTTGGGGTACCTCTGGCGTTTTAAAGATTCTCCCCACTCTTGGATATCTGTATGGATGAAATGAGATCGTATAAACTGTTGAATGTAGGGCAACTAAGGGGGAGGAGGAGAGGAGGGGTGAAGGTCTTTTCCTAGCTTAGATAATGTGGCCACACTCCCGCTAGTATTAACATTTTTTTGTGGAAGAACACAGAAATTACACTTAAAAAACAATACATAACGTGGCATAAGCTCGTCGATTATAACCAACATGATACATGTATTTGATTCATGACTGTAGCAGATTTCAAGACATACAGAGAAAGGGGGGATATTGAAGCACTGTTACCTTAAAAGACAAATAATTAGCTGTTAGCAACATAATTTCTGTCTAATTATAATCTAAAAGTAGCACCGAGATAAAATTCGGATAAAATTCATTCTGGCTTGCAACGTTTACTCATGTAAGCACGTCACGTTTTGAGTCCCTACGCAAAAACGCGTCCTCTAAGAGTAGGATCTACACTTTATTTTGCACGCCGGTAAATCACCAAAAGTCACAGTTTTGCAAATACGTGACATGTGTCTTTAAGCATCCTTACCCAACAGTATTTCAAGATTTTTTAAAATCGCAAGCGCTTGTTAGTAAGACTAATTATGACGTCACACACATTTACTCCAAAAGCTCCAAAAAGTAGTGGCAAAATAGTCATTTCTTGACTGGTTGCCAGCCAAACCAAAGGAGAAGAAGAAGATGAAGACCAAATTACACCCGCGATGATCGCAATGTACATGTATATGCAGTGAAACATGCAGAATTTGGTTGATACTTTTGTTGATACTTTATCACATACAAAATACTTACCAGATCAGCTACTTTTACAAGCCTGCACCTTGACATATCATTATCATTATAATCATCAAAAGGTCAGGTGTTTTTCACTATAATTCTGCGATGTTCAAGTCAGCAATTTATGAAAAGGTTCTATCTTGGTCAGCCTTAAAATGGCGTTGCTAAACCCGAAATAATTTACCATGAAAATGAGATTGTTTCTTGATTGTGGTGGATTTCCCGTCCGGGCATGACCCTTTGGCTTCGTCCGTGTGTCCTAGATCGTGGGTGCCCCTCAGGTGACCAGACTTCCTCTGCTTGCTGATATCGCCATATCCCGATGAAGGCTGTTCCCGTAGGCACGTCCCAAGGCGGTATCCGTCTGGAAGTGGCCATGGGATACGTTTCTTTGGCATCATGACAGTGTTGACGAGCATCAAAAGTGTAATCCCGGCAAGGAAAATGAACGAGTGTTGAGCAGGTATGCCGTGATCATGAGCTATCTGAGAGACACAAGACAAGACGCAATGGCATAGGAACCAAAACAACGTTGTAAGAAAAGGTTATACAATTCAGGCATAATGAATGTGATAGCTATAACCCGTCATGAGCATGGTGACTCGTTGATAGAGAGATCACATCAAAGGTGGGATTGATGATAGAGAAACCACAAAGGAGAAGGGTGACACCAGGTTATTGATGGGGATATTGAAGCTATAGGTAATATTTTTCTTCAGAAAATCCCAATTTATAATGAAATTGCATAGTCATGCAGGCTGTTTTCAATGACCCCCTTCCCCTATCTTCTCTTTTTCTCCTTTATTTTGATATTTTAAACAATCATAGAGAGCAATCTTTCGTATTTTACGCATTGGAAATGAAGAAAAAATGTCGCACTATGATTTGCAGGGTCGCGGTAGCACTGAAAAAGAAAAACCAAAAGGGTAATTCGTAAAGAGGCAACATGGTTACATAAAATCACTATCACCATTTAATATGCCACATTCATACCGACGCACCTGACTGAAGACCGACTAAAATGTATACGATATTGGTAATGGCATGCCGGGCAGTTGGGAGTTCGTTGGCGTGACTCTAGCATTGTCCTAAATACAAGCATTCTTTTGAATTGAGTAAACCTAAATTAATTTTTACATTTATTTGTGTTTTTTCTTTGTCCATCTCACCTTGAGAAGAAAGAATACGATGACTGATGCACTGAGACATCCATTCAGCCATGACATCACTGTGGACTTTCCTCTACCAAACAGATTACCCACCTGTGATAAAAGCACGCGGAAGAGTATAATGAACATGATCTCTATAAAAAAAGTTGTTGGATATCAAATTAAAATACTTATGAATGGTTTATACTGCATTAATCTCATAGGTATAAACATCATACATATCAGGTCACGTTTGACGGCGGACATCGTACGATCCCTTCGCGATTTGATATACGATGTAAGGGACATCGTAAGTGGTTATACCTTTACGACATGATCTAAATATGTATGGTGCTGCCGTCTCCTCACCCTCGATCTAGACACAATCGTAATATACTTTACAAAGATCGTACGATTTTCTTGCGGGTGCTGTACGAAGATGTCACTCTGAAGAAGGTCTTCAGAAAACATTTAGAAGAAAATTCACCTGTTGGTTTGCGGTGAGGAGAACACTGCCGCATGATGTCAGGATGATCATGGCAGGGAATAATAAGAATGAGGATTTAGGAGTAGCCACTGCTAGAAGTATATAACTCACTAAACAGCCAACACTGGAAAAGAAAGTAAAAGATACAGTTAATATAGCAAAGGTGATAGAAAACATAATTATGCATGAAGGAGACCTCATTTTCCTCATTACGTCCACCTGGATACAAACCTAATGCATATCAAATAATTAATAATGATTAACACCGGGAATTAGCATTATCGGTGGAAGTGGAGTGGTAATATCAGGCAAGGATCCACGTTGGGGAGCAACAGGGGCACTTTTCACCCTTTGGAGGCCCTCTTTATGTGTCAGAACATTTCTCGACGAGAACGTGCCATAGATGGTGGAGACTTTTTTTTACCCGAATTTAAATATTTTGTCCCTGGTTGAATTGACCCGTGGACAACATATTTCTTGGTTGTCATTTTTCCCCACAAGACTACCCATGAGTAGTATTATATTATATTGTAAAAGTAAATTTTGCTGGGTTCATTTACTTAATCTGTACTCTTACATTTGGCTCTCCATACTTTGTTGTTTACATTCAACTTGTTTATTTCCATTCCAACTCATCTCGTCCATCCTCACAGTCTACAAATATTGTCATGATCTCATCTTTCATTCCATCTCCACAATACATCTCACATAACAACACAGGTTCATTGCATTTAATTCTTTTATTCAGTTTCCCCTCAGTCATGCTTCCTGGGTTTCCATTAGCTTTCCACTCCACATGGTCTTATTGTTTAATTCTCATTAGGATTCAGTTTAACTCATGATCACCCTTCTCTATTCTCTGATTGGTTCTTATTTTTAAATAGGGTTAGTTCATTTCATAGTTCATACCATTTTCCTTGTATTTGATTGGTTGATTTCTATGATTATCCAATGTGGGTACATTGGCAGAACTTCCCAAAAGATTAGATTGGGAAGTAAAGCCAGTGCTTCATCGGAGACTGAGTTTATGAGTTTGGAAGTGTACAAACGGTCATGTTACAATATTAGTACCACAAAACAAATTGAAACAAAGTTTCTCGTTTGTTTGGGCAGCAGAAAGTTGTGAAAATGGCAGATTTTTCTTCCATGGAATCACTTCTTCAGTTGGTTTGGTCATTGAGTCACTGTGTTATCAGGTCAGTAAAATTTATTGAAAATCTACAAAATTCGCGAAATCGTGAATTTCTTAAATATTTCGTCTAATTGCAATGTCTCGTCGGGGATTCCATATAGAACCATGTTAACTCTCCTCTAGTCTGATATGCAGACTCTGAATAACTGGTGAGGTGGGATCTTAGCGCGCGAAGCGCGCTGCTGCTGGTTTGCGAAGCAAACCAGCTTGAAAGGGCGAGCGAAGCGAGCTATATTTCAGAGCCACAGCAGACCTAGTCTTCTATGCAGACTCCTTGAATCAGCTGTGATACACATCACACACAGCAGATGTGGGTCTACATTTGCAGACTAGCTCTACTCTGCATTTATGGGCATTTACATGTATGTAAGGATTAATCACTTTCTGCGTGCTACCCCCTACTATATCCAATTCCGCTATTTCTTGATATAGTTTTTCTTACATATAAGTTGTACTTATACTTTTAATGATTATGTATTGTTTGCATTTTTAAATATATGTGTAGGCTACTGGACCCCTCGGAAGAACAGTTAAAGGCTGCAGAGGGCCATTAAGCGGACAAGTTGAACAATAAAGAAAGAAAGAATAAATTAATAAATGAATGAATGAATGAATGAATAAATAAATGGATGTATGAATGAATGAATAAATAAATGAATAAATAAATAGATAAATAAATAAAATAACAGATAAATGAATAATTGAAAAAGTAATAATTATGAAGAAATAAAAAATCAAAGATAATAACGAAGAATAAGGCATAACATGAGATTGATGGAAAATGTGAATAACATTCTCCCATTTTAATTCGACAATGGGCTGTTATCCTGGAGACGCAATACACGAAACATTGTGAAATTGCGCCCCAAATGTGCATGTTTGGTAGAGAATTTATAACAAGTTTAAAGGTTTTATAGTGTTTTCCCTTTTTTTTTAATAAGAAATACATTTGCATTGTATAATCGTTATGAATTTTTCAAGTTTTAAAAATGTAGGGGGACAAATCGATGTTTGCCCGGATATTATCGCTGGGGGCAACCACCCCGGGCGACCACATCCCCTGCCCCCCCCCCCCCCGATAAACACCTCTGCTTGCGTGTCTGCATACCGAGATCAATGGTTTTGTTTTTTTTGCAAAGACTCGTGAGCATTCAGCGTAAACTATAGAGTTGTTCGATCCACAATACAGATATTTCAACTACTGATCAACAAATCTGACCTTCCGTCCCTGGTTCACATTTACTTCCCTTACTTTCTTTAGCTTGGGTAATCATGAAAATATATTGTGAGTGACCACAAAAAAAACAGCAGTAGTAAGTGACGTAACTATCCAATCAGCTGACAAAAAAAAAACCTTGGGAAAAGGAGAAAAAGGATTATGTTATATCATCTATATTATATTATATTGTATTTTTCATAACTTTATGAAACATTATGATGTGTTATCATTCCTGGTGCTCGCATTGTCCATTTGATGAGCTATATAATCATTTTGAACTAAAACATCCCGTTCTCAAGTCAATATACACCAAATATATTTTGGTGTATATAAAGTCAATTGATCTTGGCCATGTGACCTGAAACTCGCACAGGATGTTCAATGATACTTGATTACTTTTATGTCCAAGACTCCAAGTTTTATGAACTAGACCAATACACTAACAGACTTATGATGGTAATTCAACAAATACCCCTAACATGGCAAAGTTCATTGACCTTAAATGACCTTTGACCTTAGTCATGTGACCCGAATCTCGCACAGGATGTTCAGTTTTGATTACTCTTTTGTCCTAGTTTCATGAATCAGAATCCATTGACTTTCAAAGTGATGATGGTGTCACGCGCGTAAAACATTCCCATAGACTTGTGTGTTAAAATGGCACTTTTGAAAAATTCATAAAAAATAAATGTGAAATTAGAGGGTGAAATGTTTACTACCATTGGATAGGATATATATCTGGCATTCCATATCTGACCAGGAAAGGGTACCGTAGCCAGCTCATTTTAAAAATAAATCGCCATTTATGAAGATAACTATGAATGGATCAAATTTATCGACTGAAACAGTAAAATAGCCCTAATTAGTCCGCCAGTCAAAAAAATAGTTCCAAGTCACTTATTTATCTTCCCAATTCGGGCGAAGGAAGTTCAGTAGTTACCATTTCTAGAATCAGTGTTAGATTTTGAATCATATTCATACATTTTTGTCAATCAGCAACATCAAATTGAAAAAAAATCGAATGGGTTGGGTCGAACGAATATCTTGAGCCCTCCTGATGTAATTAGGCTCATGGCACCTGATGGCATTCACAAATACCCTCTACTTGGCCAAAGTTCATTGACCATAAATGACCCTTGACCTTGGTCTTGTGGCTTGAAACTCATGACGGATGTTGATTAACTTTATGTCCAAGTTTCATGAACTAG